>NW_014567384.1:0-678 GCF_001313825.1 Dinoponera quadriceps | reverse complement strand
AATTCAAAGCATTAGAAGGTTTGACTTTAAATTACGCTTAATAAATTATTGATTATGATAGGACGATTCCGAGATATGCTATTAGTTTAAAAGCTAGTAGAGATTGTAACGCTTAGGACTTGAAACTGTTAAGACAGAATAAAATAGTCCCACGAGGCTCCGACACCTAAACAGATTTTGCTGTAGGTGGAAATTTAAGCTGAACTCATTAGTAATAATGAGAAGTACACGATAAAAAACTTGTACGATAACATAATTGAAAANATGCACGATTTATTACTAGGTAAAGAGCCTAAATTTGAGCGGACAGTTGGCGTTGTATCTAATACACAGAAACAAGCGACACTAGCTTGGGGAGATGCTCAAATACAATTAGAAACATTAAGAAAAGTATCTGAAAAAACTAAATCAATGACTAAGATGACACCTAGTATTCATGAATTAAAAAATACCAACGATAGAAGTGTTATCAAAGCATTTAGTCGTGAAGCAAATAACTTAGAGGGTGAGCAAATATCTACAGGTATTATTGATGAAGCACATCTACTAACTGATACGAAAGTTTATAACGGTATAAGACGTGGGCAAACGTTATTAAAAAACCCAAGCTTGTATTATATCAGTACAGCTGGTGAAGATTTAACCGTACCATTCTTCGATGAATATCAATACATTACT
>NW_014567383.1:0-3390 GCF_001313825.1 Dinoponera quadriceps | reverse complement strand
ATATATATATATATATATATATTTGTATAATAGGACACTTACAAAATAAGATAGTATTTTTATTTCTCATAGATGGCGCCTTATGTAGGTTAAGCGAATGATATTTCGTAATAACATTTTGTTGACATTTAGGTTACTTTTTGTGTAGTCAAAGTTAAATTGCGCGTCTTTGTTGTTATGGAAGAATTAAGAAATTCAATTTCGGTGCTCGAACAAGTTTTTTTGAAATTTTGTGTATTATTAAATTACTCTGAAGGGTTTGCTTGCAATTTGCTTGTGAAATCAATTGGTTGCAATGCGTTGAGTAATCATGCAGTATACAAATGTATGCACACATTCACGCAAGACAGAGTATTAGCCGAAGCCATGATCCATAACCAGGCCAACTTCAATCGCCAGACTGGAAGCAAAGGAGAGAATCAAGCAGGCATTATTGGAGACACGTAGAGTGAGCGCCTGTGATATTGCCACAAAACTTAACATCTCTCGATCTACAACATTCCAACAAAAGATTTAGGCTACGTCAACCGACTGGCCAATTGGGTGTCTCATATATTAAACATCGGTCAGTAGCATTTTCGTTACGAAATAGTAAGATCCAACCTCGCTTGGTACAAATGTAACCGAAATGTGCTCAATTGTTTCATCTGTTTGGACGAGAGCTGGGCTAAATTTTATATACCCCACCAAAGGCATCAATCGCGTTCTAGAGTCAAAACAGGCAGTCTAACGGAAAGACTACTCCGTCCGAAGTTGTACGAGAGAAAAATTTTGTTTGTCATAGAGATGAGTGTTCATGGAATCGCGTTTTGGAAATCCTATGAGGAAAATATTACGATGACTAGTGAGCGGTATAGACGCTTTTTGCGGTATAGACGGCTTTTGAGAAGAATATATGAAACGGTAGATCCGTCGCATCCCGTAACCAGTACTTCTCTACGACCACGCCAGACCGCCTAAGGCCAGCATAGTTCGCGAATTTATTAAAAGCGAGAGTTGAACCGAACTGGCTTATCCATCGTATTCTCCAGACAAGAACCCATGCGACTTCAACTATTTTGGCTATTTAGAGAGGAGACACTCCAGCGTTTGATACAATAGCAAGCAGACTTATGTAGAGCAATAAATGAGCATTTTACAGCTTTGAATGAAAATGTAACTTTTAATAGTGTTTGTGAACTACAAACAGTTTGGGACCGTGTCACTGATAACAACGGAGACTATTACATTTAAAAATATCATATAATCTTATGTTACACCAGAAATATCGAAAATTAAAATCCTAATTTATTTCATAAATGACATAATATATATATAAAAATATATTTATATGTGTATATATGCGTGGATGCGTGCGTACATGCGTGCATACGTGCGTGTGTGTGTGTGTGTGTGTATGCGCGCCGGTGGTGGAGGATATTATGTGAGCTAAGAGACCCGGCTCAATTGCCTCCGAACCTTTGGAATATGTAGATCGCGCTTGAAATGAAAATGTGTTTACTGCTTGCGTCGAGAGTCAAGTAAAGTCGAGAGTCAGTTTTGTGCCTGCTGAACAAACAGTGAATGATAAATTTTGTGCAGAAATGCTTGAACGTTTGAGAATTAGGGTCCGCCGCGTCCGAAGAGAGATCGGCGATACCTGGATGCTACATCACGACAATACGCCTAGTCACACGCCGCTAATTATGAGGGAGGCACTTGCCATACACAACGTGATAACGCTGCATCAACCATACTACAGTCCAGATTTGGCTCCTCCCGATTTCATTTTGTTCCCTCGGATCAAAAGGAGCCTGAAAGGACATTGTTTTGGAACGATTGAGGTGGTCCAAACGGCTTAGATGGGGTACCTGAATAGTCTTTCGGTTGCCGACTTCCAGGAGGCATATGAAGATTGGAAAAACCGCTGACATCGGTGTATTGATGCAGGAGAGTCATATTTTGAAGAATATTAACTGACTGTACATACAATGGCGGACATATACTTACGTACAGTTAGGAAAATTAAGTTTTATTCGTTGTGTACTTATACATGAAATAGTTAAACAAAAGTCCATTACATTTTTTACAAGTTTATAGCATGTATTATGAGATAGCAAAACAGTGTTCATCGATTTACAATAACTAAGAAGTTTCTTGTGTTTGTTTGCTCAAGTGTCATATAATATTTTCTGCGGACACGTACTTACGTACACTGTGGTAATACACAGATAGGTCAACATTTTTGCAATGTAAACAATACTTATCAGTATCTATTGAGTAATGTAAGTAGAGAGACGTGTTGTGACAGTGTTGTGACAGCTGTGATGAGCAAACGAAAGAATATAACGCTAGAACAACGTCGGCGAACACAGCAACTTCGCAAAAATAGGAATTCTTATCGGAAGATTTCTACAGAGCTTAGAATATCTGTTATGGCTTGTTACGAAGTTATACAACATATTAAACGTCATGGAACGCCTGATAATGTTCCTCGTAAAGCGAGACCACGAAAAACCGACATAAGAACTGACCGTAAGATTCATCGATTATCTGAATCAGATTGATTTAAAACTGAAGTTGATATTCACGCTGAAATATCATTAGACTTTGATCAAAATATAAATATTAAAACTGTCCAACATAGATTGAATGAATTTCAATTACATGGAAACGTTGCTAGAAAGAAACCATTCGGATCTGATAGAAAAGTATATATAAGACGTCGCATAGGTGAAGAATATCGCAAAAATTGTATAAATAGTATGAGGAACATTATCTGGCGTTCTGTGACGTTTAATATGTTGTATAACTTGATAACAAGCCATAACAGATATCCCAAGCTCTGTAGAAACCTTCCGATAAGAATTCCTATTTTTGCGAAGTTGCTGTGTTCGCCGACGTTGTTCTAGCGTTATATTCTTTTGTTTGCTCATCACAGCTGTCACAACACTGTCACAACACGTCTCTCTACTTACATTACTCAATAGATACTGATAAGTATTGTTTACATTGCAAAAATGTTGACCTATCTGTGTATTACCACAGTGTACGTAAGTACGTGTCCGCAGAAAATATTATATGACACTTGAGCAAACAAACACAAGAAACTTCTTAGTTATTGTAAATCGATGAACACTGTTTTGCTATCTCATAATATATGCTATAAACTTGTAAAAAATGTAATGGACTTTTGTTTAACTATTTCATGTATAAGTACACAACGAAAGAAATTTAATTTTCCTAACTGTACGTAAGTATATGTCCGCCACTGCACATATACGTAAGTAGCTATTTATATCTCTGGCTTTGCTAGCAGTAAGTGTTGCCAGGCGCCATCTGACGTTGTCATTGGAAACTTAACATTGTTGAACATAAAAACATAAGAACACATTGTCATTTGAGCGCGGT
>NW_014567382.1:428-763 GCF_001313825.1 Dinoponera quadriceps | reverse complement strand
TAGAACAAAATTTTTAGATTCTTAGTCAAGAACAAGAATTAAAAGTTGAAAATTTTAAGCAAAGTTTACGTGGAATTCTTTTTCTTTTTTAGCCATGTTTAGATGAAGTACAAAGCTGAAGTTTCAAGGAAACATCAAGTCCGTTAAAGCAAAGTGAGGGTTGTAATTTTCTCAAATAGAAAATTACATTTTCAACACCAAAAGTGTAAAAAAACAAAAAAAATCGTAAATTTTCGATTTTTTGTAAAGTTTTAGAGAAATAATAATTTCTAGAGATACAAAAACTTCATTTTCCAGTCAACATTGACACAATACACAATTCCTTAAACTTTAAT
>NW_014567382.1:0-233 GCF_001313825.1 Dinoponera quadriceps | reverse complement strand
TGTAAAAAAACAAAAAAAAATCGTAAATTTTCGATTTTTTGTAAAGTTTTCCAGAAATAATAATTTCTAGAGATACAAAAACTTTATTTTCCAGTCAACATTGACACAATACATAATTCCTTAAACTTTAATTGAACAAAAGTTTATTAATGTAAATACTAACATACTGGTACATTAGGCATTTCACTTTAAATCTTATAATGAGCATTTCTTTTTACTTCGACACAATTCTT
>NW_014567381.1:0-608 GCF_001313825.1 Dinoponera quadriceps | reverse complement strand
AGCTTTCGTTAATGTTATATACTATATAGTGAAAATACATATATTTATACATGTACGTCACGTCTTAGGTAACATTAATGAGACATTTTGTCATTTATTCAAATTAATGATCAAGAGAATATATAATATTATAAATTAACCTATTAACGCTGAAGTGTCCTGATTTTTTAGCAAATTCTCAACGCGATTATTTTTTGTTATCGGCATTAAAAAAATTTTGTTTTCACGTATTCCGACGTAAAATTTCATGCTCTTTCAGAATCCGGGCTTAAAATTCTGATTAGACTTGAAGAAAACAAAATATGGCCGATTTAAACATAAAAAACGTGAAAATTTTTGAAAAAAAATTTTTTNTTTTTTTGCAATGTTACCGAAAAGAATTCATGCTATAAACGTGATCAGGGGTGATCACGATAGTTAAAGTATGTCAGAGAATTTTTATGTAATCAATGAACCACTCTTTTTTACAATATGGCGGCAAAAACATAAAAAAATTACAATAAACTAAGCTAATTTTTTTTCTCAGAAACTATTGAGTTTAGTGAAAAAGTTTATAAATTAAAAATGTCTTAGAATTAGTCAAAGAATACTCTCAAAATTTTTCAGAA
>NW_014567380.1:0-1056 GCF_001313825.1 Dinoponera quadriceps | reverse complement strand
ATTGTATTTTATACCAGTCAAAAAAACCGAACGAACTTATTTGCCAACCGAATATAATCTGTTCCACAAAAAAGTATACGGCTTTACACGACCCATTATTAAGGCCAACAAAACGGTTGGTCGTGGCGCCATCTACTTTATAACGTTGGAAAGCTTTAAATGTATCTATTTACACAGTATATGCTTTGTTGTTCCGACGTTACAGTTTGATTAGAGTGAATATTTTCAAAATGAGTGCNCTATTTACACAGTATATGCTTTGTTGTTCCGACGTTACAGTTTGATTAGAGTGAATATTTTCAAAATGAGTGCAAAGTATTTCAAACGTTACGAGGCAGTGTTTTTAGTTTTACATGTAAAAGGACCAAAATTATGCTTTAAAGTGGTTAAAAAGTCATTCGTATAAAAGTGGATGAAGCAATACACAGAAGTAGGGAATGTTGACGACTTGCCAGGAAGAGGTTTAACCCATGCGTCGACAGCGAGAGAAGACAAAACGATCATTCGTTTGTTTGAACGAAACCCTGCGCTAACATTGCGCTAAGCTCGGGATCGACTTTGTGAAAAGGATATAAATATTGAAATAAACATCATAAGACGTCATTTATATAAATCAAACGTAAAATATCGTTCCACAATTAAAAAGCTTTTTCGGGCACAAAAACGTGTCACAAGACGACTGGTATGGACTCATAAAATTTGAGTCAAGATTGAGATAACGTTATTTTCACGGATAAAGTTTCTTTTTGGGCATGGTTACCTATACGAAAACATGGTCAGTCCCAAGTAATAAGATCATCCTACGGATAGTTAAGCATCCATTTAAGATCCATATTTGGGGATGTTTCTATAAGCATGGTTTTGGTTGCCTCTATATTTTACTGATAAACTAAACGCTGAAAAAATGCACTATATTTATCAGAAATGTTTGTTGACATCTGCTAAGAAATTTTATGGAAAAACTAGAAAAAATTGGGAGTTTCAGGAAGATAACGACCCCAAACATCTGTGGGCCTCATTGTCAATACTGTTCCATTGCCAATACAGGCGTCCTAG
>NW_014567379.1:0-734 GCF_001313825.1 Dinoponera quadriceps | reverse complement strand
GCGCATTTCAGAGGCCCAAGCGATCGACGACGAGCTGCCTGATCTCCTGATTGGCTCCGCACTGGATTTACAGCAGCTCCGCATCAAGGGACACGTTTTTTGCAACGTGGTTCACGACATCATCAGGCCTTACCTCCTTCAGGCCCTCCGTAGGACGGCTTTCAGGGTGGTCCACGGCCTTTCTTATCCTAGCATCAGGGCCACAGTCAAACTCCTAGCCACGAAGTTCTGTTGGCCCGGACTCAGAAAGGACGCAGCAGAATGGGCACGCTCGTGTCTTCATTGCCAAAAGGCCAAGGTTCACCAACATAACCACTCTGCTGTCGGCGAGTTCGTTACACCAAACAACCGGTTTGAACATGTGCACGTGGACATTGTCAAGTTGCCGCTGATGAAAGGATTTCAGTACTGCCTCACAGTCATCGACCGGTACACCAGATGGCCAATTNAGTGCCCATGCGGAATATGCAGGCGGACACCGTGGCAGAAAAATTCTTCACAAATTGGGTTTGCAACTACGGCACCCCCTTGTCAATTACTTCGGACCAAGGCTCCCAGTTCGAGTCTTCAATGTTCACATTGCTTTCCAAGATTATTGGAGCCGAACGGACTCGCACAACACCTTACCATCCTCAATCAAACGGGATGATCGAGCGTTTCCACCAAACGCTCAAGGCAGCACTATTGTGCAACCCACACGTGCCCTGGCCGGACCTGCTGCCTTCAACCCTCCT
>NW_014567378.1:0-672 GCF_001313825.1 Dinoponera quadriceps | reverse complement strand
CCCAACAACCTACTCACGCCATCTGGTGAGCAACGGATTTTTCAAACTCAGGCAAACCTTTCGCCGCACCCTGTATAATTTACAGATTTGTGAAAGGGGGTTTTCTCACTTTACGGGCTTTTCTTTTGTAGGAATTTACTCGTTTGTTCTTTCCCTTGTTATTCCCTACAGCGGCGTTGGCGGTGGAAGTACCAGCGACGGTNAACCTTCCTAATGAGACCCTGCCCAACAACCTACTCACGCCATCTGGTGAGCAACGGATTTTTCAAACTCAGGCAAACCTTTCGCCGCACCCTGTATAATTTACAGATTTGTGAAAGGGGGTTTTCTCACTTTACGGGCTTTTCTTTTGTAGGAATTTACTCGTTTGTTCTTTCCCTTGTTATTCCCTACAGCGGCGTTGGCGGTGGAAGTACCAGCGACGGTATTGGATTTCGAGGCTGTATCCTCTGTAGACGAGTTGTCGACTTCCATTTTTTCTTGTTCTCCCCGCCGGGATGATGACAACGACGACGATGGTGGTGGTGGTGGTGTTGGGATGCCGTGGTAATACCACGGAACGCCGTCCACGAGGGGACAATTCTTGCCGTCTTTATATAGTTCTTCAAAATAATCAGCCGGGAGCGCGTTAGGAAATTTTTTGCGAAATTCCTGGTAATATTTTTTAAGAGA
>NW_014567377.1:0-593 GCF_001313825.1 Dinoponera quadriceps | reverse complement strand
GACCAAAATCATACTTTAACGTAATTTAACCAACATTCCACTAAATATGTCTTTTAACAATTTACTATGCGATATCTCGTTTATCGAGTATATTACAACAACAAATCGTTACAGAACCAAAACCGGCATTTTAAGGTAAGTGAAATAAATGTATCTTCTAGTAAGTGAGTGAAATTCGTATCGATCTACGTCCATGCTTCGGTCTTTATGTTTCTATCAATATACGACTTTTCGGTTGTTTTTATCTNCGATTAATTTGGACTGTGGCAATTAGTTCTTGGTCAATGCTAATCTCAAGCTATTCTGGTCAGTGCCGACCCCATTTTTCGCAAAAAAAATTCCTTCTCCGATATACTTGTAGATTAACATACAAAACTGCACCGGCTCATGTCGCACGCGTTTTTGTATTACTGCAGAGATCTTATTGGCTGAAAGTAAGAGAGTAGACTGTAGAAACTAGCATTCAATCATTTCGCTTAAACATGGTCTACAATGGGAAATAGAAGTATGTTTATATGAGTAAAAAATTGACCGATCATATTTAAATGTGAGGAGAATAATCGATTATGATTGATCAATTTCTTATTCTTGCT
>NW_014567376.1:0-568 GCF_001313825.1 Dinoponera quadriceps | reverse complement strand
TCTGATCCTCTGACACGTGTCGCATTTGCAAACGTGCCCGACAACGTCCCGGAACATATTCGGCCAATAATATTTCGCAGACAGCTTATAGTAGGTCTTTTCGACCCCCAAATGACCGGCCTTCGCATTATCGTGCAGTTCATCTATAGCTTCGCGGCGCAATTCCCGCGGCAACACGAACTTCCACCGATCGAGATCTTCTACCAACTCCGACACTATCCGATTTGGACGCAAGAAATATAAATTTTTATCGACGATGTGCCACGTCGTGAAACGATCCGGGTTCTCATTTTCCTCCCCGAACCGTTTCCGANAACCGTTTCCGATACCAATCATCGTCAGTGTACACCATTTTCGCGATGTTCGTCATTAACGGGACCTCGTCGCCGCTCTCGGGGATCCGCGACAGCGCATCCGGGACGTGGTGTAACGCTCCTTTGCGTTGTATTATTTCAAAATTGTACTCTAATAACCCTAACGCCCATTGCGCCAGTCTACCCGAAGGGTTACTTAACCCTGTGCACTCGAGGGCTCCGGAGCGGAGCCATTTAAAATTTGTCTTCAAACT
>NW_014567375.1:0-650 GCF_001313825.1 Dinoponera quadriceps | reverse complement strand
TGGCGCTGTGGGTAGCGATGTATCGCATGCTCACCGACTGGTTGCTCGCTGACGGCGCGACGGCCGTCCGGCTGAACTGGAAGTACCTGCGCGAGGCCGCGCTCGACCTCGAGTTTGCGACATGACTTCACCTGTACGACACTCGCTATTTCGATGGGAAGCCACCGCCCGTGCAGAAGCAACCCTTAGCGACTTAAATACGCGGTCAGCAACGCAGCGGTGCTCGTGATGACATCTAGTCAGGAACTAGACTTTCGTTGCGAGCACCGCCGCGTTGCTGGCCNGCCGCCGAGACATGAATTTCTCCTACGACGAGCCGGTGACGTTTTGCACATATCCCGAGAATCGCTGTCGCGTCGAGTACGCGGAGCGCTCGAGTCTGTCGTTGGGCGACCGCTTCGCGCGCCTGCTCTCCTTCATCGAGAGCGCCAAAGAGGCCGCGCAGTATTTTACACATCCGAGCAAACCGGCGTCGTAGGTAGCGATACGCCTGGTGGCCGCAACAAGGGTTGAACTCGGTCGAGCGAGAAATAGTATTTCACGACATCGCCGCAAGCTCTCATCACGGACGATCGCTGCTGGGTTCCATCAGCGGCCTGCTGGACGCAACGGTGACGTGATTGATATCCACCAGTCGAGGTTCATTTTGC
>NW_014567374.1:0-1084 GCF_001313825.1 Dinoponera quadriceps | reverse complement strand
TTAGTGAGAAGAAGATGGTAGGGGTAATTTTTATGGATCTAAAAAGAGCATTTGAAACAATAGATAGTAAAAGGTTCCTAGAGAAGCTAGAACAACATGGAATTAGGGAAATATTCTTAGAATTGTTACGATCCTATCTATTAAATAGGATGCAAAGAGTGCGTTTAAAAAATGAATGGTCCAGGCTAAGGATTACAAAATATGGTGTACCACAAGGTTCCGTATTGGGACCCTTGCTTTTTATAATATACATGAATGATATAATAAATGCGAGTTCAGGTTATTGCAGTTTAAAAATGTATGCAGATGATACGTTAGTGTTTTTATAAGATGAATGTATTGAAAAATTAGAGAGAAAATTGAATATTGCGCTTAATATAACAGAGAAATGGATGAATATAAACATGTTAAAAATGAATGCAGAGAAAACCAAGTATATAGTTGTTAGAAGCGTAAGGAAAGAATTGAAGGGGAATATTATGTTGAAATTTCTGGATGGGATTGAAATCCAAAGTTTTAGTTTAATGAAATATTTAGGTGTAATTATTGACGATAGGTTGAAATTTACAGATCATTTCAAGCATGTACTAAAATAATAGGGAAGAAGGCGAGTTTCTTAAATAGAATTGGTAATTTTGTGTCAGCATACACAAGGTATATAATTTATAAAACAATCATTGCACCGCATTTTGAGTATTGTGCGACGTTATTAATAGGAATGGGTGAGACAGCTGGATAAGTTATAAGTGGCGCAAAATAGGGCAATGAGAATTATATTGCAGTGTGACAGATATACCAGAGTGGAATTAATGCTGCAGACGNCTGTTAGGCAAAGATTAAGGTATAATATATGTACATTTATTTTTAAGATCCTAAATGGTATGTTGCCTGAGCATTTGAGAAATAAGTTAAGGTTGGTGGGAGGTGAAGGGGAGAGGCTAACAAAACAGGCAGGGGACATTATACTGCAATTACGTAAAACCAAGAGCGCACAAGAGTCAATATTTTCTGAAGGCGTAAAAATATATAATGTGCTACCAACGGAAATAAAGCATTGTAATCAAATTAATGTTTTTCGACGGCT
>NW_014567373.1:0-733 GCF_001313825.1 Dinoponera quadriceps | reverse complement strand
CGTTGAGGATTAATTTCTTTTACTTGGTATCGGTACACTTTGAGCAGATTATAATATTAATATATTGGCTATGGGTAAAATTTTGCTCAAATTTTGTTAGAATTCTGAACATATATTTGCGGAATAAAAAATCTCATTTTACATAAACAAAGCGTATTTGCATAGAAATGAGATTTCTCATTTTCTAATGTATCACTAATGTGTTATTACATGTGTCACCTGAAGTGTTACGTTGCTTTTTAAATATTGCTGCATGAAATGACGAAATTTAATTGCATTTCGAATGCAAAACGCGTGTAATACAATTTAAATCATGCATCCATTGATACAAATACTTCATACAGTCAAAATGAAATTAATTCGTTGTTTAGTACTTATTGTAACGGCCNTTTTAAATATTGCTGCATGAAATGACGAAATTTAATTGCATTTCGAATGCAAAACGCGTGTAATACAATTTAAATCATGCATCCATTGATACAAATACTTCATACAGTCAAAATGAAATTAATTCGTTGTTTAGTACTTATTGTAACGGCCAATATGCACATAATATGATACATAATTATCGAAGTCTTCATTTTAAATTCTTTCGAAATATCTCAAGAAATATCAAACGTAACGTAAGTGCGTTTAATTTTATAGTGTCGTACGAGGAAACTTCTGCTCTTATTTATATGCAAGTCACAGTGATTGTATTACCTTGAGGTTTTGTAATACTAGTAGTAGTAGT
>NW_014567372.1:0-1113 GCF_001313825.1 Dinoponera quadriceps | reverse complement strand
TGAATACCAACATAACGCCACAAAAAAGTCGAAAATCGAATATACGTAATCCGCGGAAATTCAAAATTCGCTATACTTTTTGAACAGACCTCGTATATGTTAATATTATTAAGATATTTTGGAGTATTTTTGAAGCAACAGTTCTTTGTGAATTGCAAGAATTGCAGTGTCGTTGGCAAAAGTGCCAATAGTTGTTTCCTTTGTAGTTGGCAAGTCAGCTGTATGAAGTAGATATAAAATTGGCCCAAGCACGCTGCCCGGTGGCGCTCCGGCTCAGATTGGCTTCAGATTTGTTACCATAATGCCATGTTTACTAGGAAATATTTGTCCTTTAAATAGAATTCAAGGAATGTACAATACTCAGAAGAAAAGTGTGTTCTTAACTTAAAAAGTAATCTCTCATGCTAGATCTTTTCGAAGTCTTAGGAGATATCAAAATATACTGCAAAGATTCACTAGCTTCATAGGTACAACGTATTTTATCTACCATCATATGCATTTGATCCAGCGTACCGTGTTTCCCCCTGAAACCAAATTGGTGATCTGGTATTAATTGTTTATACTCAATTACTGGCATGAGTCTTTCAAAGAACAGACGTTCCACTGGAACATTCGATGATATTGGCAGCAAGCTAATTGATCTGTTGGACAATATATTATCTTATGTTTTACGTTTTTTCTAGATTATTACAACATGAGCAACTTTCCATTTCGATGGAACACAACCAGTCCTCAATATTCTATTTAACACATGTGAAATAAGTAATACCTTCACTCGGTAGTTTTCTGAAATTAGATCTTACCATAGAACGTTTCTTAAGCCTATCCGTTGGATAGTCTTTATTATCTAATATTTTGTAGTCTTTTTTTGGGGGGAGGGGGAGGGGGTTAGGTTGGTCAGTAGCATCGCAGTCCTTGTTCACCTAATTAGACATGTTATTTTCAAAGCGGTTTACATTAGGGTTAAACACAAAAATATCATCGAGATGCGCTGCAATAAGCTCAGCTTTTTGAGTTACTTCTAACTCAACTGCCATCTGAATTACGTATGGGCGAGGATATGTTTTGAGGTTGCTTCAGTCTCTTAGTCGTTTTCCACAATAAGTGGTCGGT
>NW_014567371.1:0-6293 GCF_001313825.1 Dinoponera quadriceps | reverse complement strand
ACTAAGATAGTATATCTGTAAAAATGGGTTTGTTCTGTAAGCAAATTGGCAATTACTTCCATATATAATTTCTTTACGGTACGAGCTATAAATTTGCTTAGTTATGACATTTAATTTTATAACATTTAGTTATAACATTTAATTTTATCCAGCAAGTTATAATTCAACTAAATGAAACCAATCCATTTTTCCTTTGTGACGGATCGTTCCGAGATTAATTTAATAACTGTAATGTTACGCCGCAGTTTTCACAAACGGAGTTCATTTTGATTGACGTGATTGCNACGCCGCAGTTTTCACAAACGGAGTTCATTTTGATTGACGTGATTGCTTCTAAATGATGCGGGTTACACACACTCTCACTCTCTCTCTCTCTCTCTCTTTCTTCTTCTCTCTCCCTTCCCCTCTCTCTGTGAAAATACCCCCGACTCAACTCAATTATGCATCGTCTTATTATCCTCGGCAGTCTTGCAAATTACATAGCAAGATTAACTTCTTAGTTGGAAACTTCCATTAACTCCGAGGGTTTACGCTGCCGTGCCCACGTTTGGCTCAAACTGCGTCAAGATTGCGAGCAACAAGCTGGAAGTTGAGAGCTTCACGAGCTCGTGCCGCTTAGCCGCGGTCGCCCCCGTCCACGTGTCTGTCAAATAGTTCAGGTGTACATCCACAATCGCCTTAAGCTTGCAATCATCCAGTTCATCCACTCGATGCGCCAGCGTCGAGATTTTGCGACGATCGCGAATGAAAAAAAAAAAACTAACAAACGCCGAGCTCAGAAAATGTTTCAAAAGTTAGCGTTTGCAAAGAAAATGAACTCTTTTACTTTTTTCACTGCCTACAGAGACAACGTTCTAAAGTGAAAACTTCAGGTTGGTGTTTGCAAACTTTCTTCCTCTCCTTTTATTCGAAAAGCGTCCGCGCACGCGAAAGATCATAAAGATCATCGGAAAAAAAATAAACAGGCCAGGAAACGCGAGAACGCGCGAAAGGAAACGCGCAAGCCAAATAAACGTGTACCTCTTTGAAGCTATGAGGATCTCCGGCGCGCGGTACCACCGAGTAGCGACATAGTCCGTCAAGGTTGGATCGCTTCCAGCCTCACCATCGCCCTCGCCGATCTGCGTAACCGAACGTGCCAGCCCGAAATCCGCGATTTTGCAGTGGCATTGTGCATTCAGGAGCACGTTGGACGGCTGCAATAACAGGATAACGCGAACTCGACACAATATGCACACCCATGACGATACACGCTGTCACCGCCGACTCTTCCTCCCCCTCATCATCATCATCATCATCATCATCATCCTCCGCGATAACGCGAAACATGATGTAATGAAAAGTTTGTGCAATCGTGAGATTGCGAATATGAGAATTACGCGAATATGAGAAAACGCGCAAACCGCTTCTCTCTTCAGTAAATGTAAAAGCGAGAGATACATGTGGCGATGGTAGCACATTGAAAAAATGTGAGCAAAGTTGAGATTAAAAACGCGAAACTTCTCCCGAAAGCGTTGCCTCACCGCACTGAGGGAAATAGTTAATTTTCAATCTCGTTCTCGGCGCTTTCGTGTTGTTCTAAACGGAAAAATAACGGTAACAGTATGCGTATAAAGTTATTGTCAACACTGAAGTCAGTACAAGTCAGTACAAGGTAAGGCAGTGACCAATTCACGAAACTAAATAAATGATTTTAATTTTTTAATTAAATAAATAATAAATATCAATTAATTAATTAACTAATTAATTTCACTGAGTTATTTCAATTTTCCATAACAACCTATTAATTGATGATAATTACCCAGTAATTTTTTAAACAATTCTTTCACCGTGACCTCGTAGTAAGAGAAATGCTGAAAACTTTTTTTCTCAGTGCAGAGGAAACTCGGAAACTCGCAGAGTAAGAGAAGCTTTTCAGCGGCTTCCCCTTGGCGGAAAACTCACCTTCAAGTCCCTGTGAATAACGTTGCCCGAGTGTATGTACTTTATCGCCTTAAAAAGTTGATACATGATGAAAATCTTGTGGATGTCCTTGAGGATATTGCCGCGCTTGATGACATTGTGTAGATCCGTTTCTGGGGAAACACGGGCCGAGAGGGGTTTCATTCAGGCCGACGGTGTGTGAGAACCGACCGTGACGCGTCGATTCCTTCTTCGGCTTAAAACTCACCCATGTATTCGAAAACCAGATAAATGTCCCGGTCGTTGTTCGCCTTGTGCAGCCCGATCAGCCGGATGATGTTCTCGTGATTGGCGAACGACAGCAGGAACATGATCTCGCGGAACGTACGCTGCGCGTCCGTCTGATTTCGGAAAGCGTCGAAGATCTTCTTCACCGCGACCGTGTCCTGTTTCTTCTTCTCGATCGCCTTCCATACTATGCCGTAGGCCTGCGCAGAAGATCAGCTATTTTTTATCACCCTGTCATTAGTATCGTCTTTAACGGATTGAGAAAAAATCAGGTGAAAGGGACCAAGTCTCGGATTTATTCAAGTTTCGTGGCACGGACTGCAATCGCGTGAAACTGAGTAGAAATCGAGTCGGATCGGCAATCTGACGTGTAAATTGGGACTGGATATTCAGTTAAAAGCGAAATATTTCGCTTAGCTAAAGGCCGTAACAAAATTGAAATGTAATTGCACGTGTGATATTGATGTTCTCTCCGCTACTAAAAAGTCGAGTAGACAATTGTATAATACAAATAATTCTACCTCGGGTTGAAATATTCAGTAAAATGGACGATAAATAATGTGTCAAATAATATGTACGACCGATAATGCGCTGGGTCAACTTTATAATCGCCTCGGTGAACTAAATTTCGATTTGGTTTAATTAAACCGAATTTCGTCTGACCTTAATTACGTTCTGCATATGTAAACAGGAGGACTAAAAGAAGCACGAAAATTTTGCAGTAAAAAACCGCCCGGCGGTTAATGCGCCGTGTGGCAAGCGTGAAATTGAGCTCGTTTGATTTGTGCGATCGGACTTTTTCGATCGATCTTTTTTCATTGCGTGATCAGCAAGATCAGCAAGAGAATCGAAAATACTGTGTCCATAACTCCGCGAATTGCAGCTCGTCGGGATTCCTTAATCTTCGAGCGTTCTCGAAGGGTAGGTTTCGAGGAAGAACGAGCGACGCTGGCGCACACCACGTGCGCCGGGACAACAGCTACAATCTAAGTTTTCTTACGTAAATCCCTTCCTGTGCACCTTGTTTTCCCGTGCGTGACATCGCGACGTTAGATTTGCGAATCGCGCATTTCATCGTCCGTCATATCGGGAAAGGACGCTTTTTACCCGCACGATCGGAATTATCTCGACCATTGATCACGCCGCAAAATACAAGCGCAAGCGATACGCATGAATATTGCATTATCCCAATTTGCATTGCACGCTCGCAGGGTTATTACGACGTAAATGAGAAGCCTTGCTTTACAAAATCCATTATGGGGATCGGCCGCGTAAGTAGAAGCGGCTGACAAAAATCGACTTGCGACGACGCGCGCGATCCATTCGTCATCGTTGCGACGGCGACCGCTTTTAACCGCATCGTTATTGATTGTCCTCGGCAGCTTAAGTTCTCCTAACGAGCCAGATAGTCGCGACGATTATTGATATTCCGCGTTCGGGAACTCCGGACGAGAGCCGCGTTACTACGTATAACGAAAGTTTCTATCGCCGTATTCTAATATCCGCCGCACTACGCGTGTCCTGATAAACTCTCTCGACACAGCGCGTGAAAATCTTTAAAGATGCAAAGAGTGAACTTTTCATCTTCGGAGTTATTTGAAAATGTTAATTTTTACATTTTAACTTTATGGGTTGATTTTTATAATTTAACTTTCCTTAAAGATCGAAATCCGTACCTTTGAGGATCTTTAAAGGTTCAGAGATCGTTAATGCAAACAGTAGTAAAATAAAAGGATTGAAATAGAAGAGAAAGGATTGAAATAGAAGGAAAGAAATAAGAGAGAGAGGGCGAGATAGAAAGAGAGAGAGAGAGAGAGAAAGAGAGAGAGAGAGAGAGAGGTAAAGTAAATATGAAATAGAAAGAAATAAAGGGGATAAAATATTCGAAAGGGAAATATTTTATATTAAAACGACTGCAAAGCGATTTTGCAATTCAAATATTTACCTGTGGAAATTTATGAATATCTATATTTTTATCTCCAAAGATCACTAAAGATTCGAAGATCGTTAATGCGTGCAGCAATAAAATGAAAAAAATACAATTTAAGAGACATTACGCAAGGCGACTGCGAGAGCGGTGATAGTAATGAAAAACGTTGCCCCCGAAGATCTTTAGAGACCCTCAAGTATTCGAAGATCGTTAACGCGTGCAGGAACAAGAAGAAAGAACAAAATTCGCGAATGTTATCGCGCACAATGACAGCTTACGACAATTTAACGCTCAGATCGAACGGCATGGGTGCGAAATCACATGTTGCTTTGGATTCATCGACGATTCAAGCGCGCCTCTGAAATATTCACGACCGTGTGTGTAAGTCCTCATCGCGATCGCATATTTCAACATAACGCGAGGAAAGCGCGGAAAGTTGCCGCGTCGATATGCGCGCAAGCTGTAACCTCCCTCCCTCCCTTCACATCCCGATCGCTTTCACTTCACCGACGGATGATGCGAGAGAGAAAAGCGCGACAAATCCACGATTCATTATCGTCACGCAGGACCCGCGAATCCCTTCGGACGAGCCGCGCAGAGGAGGAAGGGGGTGGTGCGAACGAACGAGTTACCCCTTTGCCGAGGCGTCGCACGATGTCGTACTGTTTGCTGATGTGCTCGTCAATCTCGGAGACCTTCTCGGCGGCCTTCTTCTCCGACATCGTCGCGACGGCGACGGCGGCCGGGGCTCGGGAGATCCGCCGGTGCCGACGACACCAGAGAGAGAGGCTTTCAGGCGGAAGTTGCAAGTTGTCGCGGCGCAATCACATCCTCGCTCATCTCCGCCAGGCGAGCCGCGGCGCGAGCAGCTTTTTTTCATGCGGCCTTTGACACGAATGCGCGGCTGTGTGTTTACGGAATTGTCGGCAGTTGCCGAGGCGACCGTGTCCACATCGCCGGCCGCCGACTCACGGCTGCCAACGATGTCGCGTGACACCGTTCGCCAAGCGAGTCGCCCCGGCCGGTAGAAGCGCACCACCTGTGCGCGAAGCGCACAGGGACACGCGTTGACAGCGTGTGTGCGTGTTTTTCCTATTTCTTTTTTTATTCCAAGCAAGCGGCGCGCCGGTCGACCGGCTTGACGGATCGAGAATGAAGGGGAAAGGGATGAGTAGCGCCCGGCTCGTTACGACTGCATTTCGCGATGAAAAGTCGCAGTTGTGTAAGTTCGCTACCCCTATTCTCGAAGTGATTGCGTACATGCGTGTGGGAAGTTGCGAGTGATCGCGATGGAAAATCCCTAGAATGTTGTTCTTCGCAGTCGCAACGCGTACGTGAATTTTCGCGACGAATCGGTCGAAGCAGTCGTTGTAAAAAAAACGTGTATGTTTTAATCGATGATATAAAGATAGACATGATAGATATCGTATGGATGACGGGCTTATGGCAGTTAATTATAACGAGATCGATACACACGTTTTGAATCGTTTGAAATCAATGTACGTGTTAAACAATGTATGCATAACATAAACTGTAATGGATATTATTTGCTACGCTGTGACTTTTGTCCAATATTTACAGAAAGTTCGTATGTTTTCCAACGTTACCACGCGTAATTCAGTGCAATGAGATACGTTTCCAACTGCTAATATCATAAAATAATGTACAAGAATACAACATCGGAAACGTATGCATATTTTCACTGTTCGCAACGTGCGTATACGTAATACTGCGTACAAATTCAAAAATAGGGACCCGAGTCTGGTGGAATAGGTGTAGTAAGCCTTTTAGTCTTTTGCGCTCTGAGCACTACGTAGTAACACGATTTCTAGCAAAAAGCGTCCACGGCGCTATCAGCGCATCGCGACTCCTAATATTTCGGCGTTATTATGATTTTTGGCAACGCAATAAACATCTTTCGTCTGAAATTACATCACATGCCATTGCTTAAAATAGAATAAGATAGAATCTGCTTTATTACGCTCGAGAATAAAAATCCTATAAGAGCAACAAACGGTACAATACAACATAAATGTATAGGCAATCGCCACAGGAAAAAGAAAAAAAGATTAAAACAAAAAAGAAAAATTGGAGCAAAATATTAAAAAAAATAAAAAAGATTTAAAAAATTAGAAAAAGCTTACTATACTTATTGTATATACTTATCGTAGAT
>NW_014567370.1:0-821 GCF_001313825.1 Dinoponera quadriceps | reverse complement strand
TATATATATATATGATACATTTGTAATTTAGCTCCCTTAAATTCGTTTCTCGCGCGGTCTTTCGGCTTTCCTCAACGCTCTAACACAGACAACAATGATGGAGATGGCGGGTGATCGGTGAATAACAATAGCTGTGAGAGAGAGAGAGAAAAAAAAGAGAAAAGTAATAGCGGGGAAAACAGGAGTAATGAGCAGTAGTGATAGTGGCGGCAAAATAGTATACTAATAACAATAATATAATAATAATATAATAATAATAATAACATGAGAGACGACGACTTGCGACGAGTTAGCCACTGCGCGCGGTGCCTCTTCGCAGGATGCGTGGGCCCGCATGCCCGTCCTGTGGGACGGTCGCAGGACGGGCCTGACGGGGGCGCAAATCATTTAAATTATAATAATAGCAATAATAATAATAACGATGCCGATATCGGTAATATTTGACGATGACGGTACGAAGGACGATGATGGCCGTTCGTCGCGATTGGTTGTGTGATCGGCGCGATAACGATTATAATAACGGGAATGGTGATGACGTTGTTGATGACGATGACGGCGACGACGGTAGTGATNATGATGACAACGAGGATGGCGGTGTGTGTGTGTGTGTGTGTGTGTCACGTCGATGTGAACAGAAATAAAGAGCAAAAGTGTAATGTCGGGGTTCGCAGTAAAAATGATACGTTTGAGTAAGCCGACTTGATTGGTTGATCGAGCGATTTAATCATTTTCCGCAGGTATTTTTCCTCACAACTTTTCACGTTCTTTCGAGGGTTGGTGGAGGAGGAGGGGTTGGGAGCGAAGGGAGGAGTGGTGGGGGA
>NW_014567369.1:0-408 GCF_001313825.1 Dinoponera quadriceps | reverse complement strand
GTTACGACAATGAGACTTAGTTATTTTGATTCCTTATTAAATTTCGAATAAATTAGTGTAGAAGAATGTTGGTAACTCCTAATAGGTAAATAACAAAGATCATTTGTTTACCATCCGCGCGCAGCGCCGCAGGGAAAGCGATCGTAAGCGATTAGATATTACTGGTACTTCCCAATCAGTTACGACAATGAGGCTTAGATATTTCGATTCCCTATTAAATTTCGAATAAATTAGTGAAGAAGAAAGTTGGAAACTCGCAATAGATAAATAACAACGATTATTTGTGTACTATCCACGCGCCGCGCTGCAGCAGATGCTCACTATTGAATCACTATTGAAAATTACTATCGCAATCAACTGTGCTTACTGAAATCTAACTGCGTTAGAGGTCCTGTCGTTCGACTCTGA
>NW_014567368.1:0-688 GCF_001313825.1 Dinoponera quadriceps | reverse complement strand
GATAAATGGAAGCTAGTGTTGCCGCGGGAGTTACGGAAAGAAGCGCTTAAAGAAGCACACGACAATCCGAAGGCCGGACATCTCAGAGTGGAGAAAAGTCACAGTAGACTGGCGATTTTGTATTTCTGGCCGGGAATGTATCGGGACGTTGCCGTGTACATTCGACACTGACCCGTGCCAAAGATCGAAGGTAGAACAAACCANCTGCAGGATTAATGGGCCCGCGCGTGGTAGAACAACCGTTGATCACCGTGGCTGTCCATATAATCGGACCGATGCCGAGGAATAGGTCAGGGTTCGCCTATCTCCTGGTGATACAGGATCTGTTCACCAAATGGGTAGAGTGTTGTCCGCTAAGGACTGCCACTGGTGGAAAGATTTGAGAGGCGTTGGACAATTTAGTTATATCACGCTGGGGAACGCCGCGATATCTTCTCACCGATAACATGACAGAATTCGTTAATAGGGAGTTCCGCGAATTTGCGAGAGATTGCGGGATCGAGTTAGTGAATACGCCACCTTACCACCTTCAAGCGAATCCGGTAGAGAGGGTAAACCGGGTATTGAAAACGATGATTTTATCATATTTAGAATAGGATCACCGAGAGTGGGATCGACATATTATCGACTTCAGGTTCACGTGTAACTCCGCCTATCACTCGTCCCTGGGCACGTCACCCACGTTTTT
>NW_014567367.1:0-1467 GCF_001313825.1 Dinoponera quadriceps | reverse complement strand
GTATCACGATTATGTGGACAGTTTGCATTATAATAAGCCGAATATAATTACGGGCTTTCATGTGGATTTTAGCGATGAGAATATATGGTTGCAATCATTGTTGAAATTACAAGAGCAAGATTGCCCGTTACTTTTAACCGCTAAATCGAAATTCCAATCCGAGCAAAATATAAAGATGATGGAAAAAGTATTAGGTTCATTTGTACATCTTTTACATCTTATATGTCACGAGGAGAACAAATTTAGTTCGGTTAGGCCACATAGAGACGTTGAGAACAATGGTGTGTGGTTTCGCAATAAGTATTTAGCTATTTTTCAGAATTTAAATGAACCGTTATTTTCTCCACTTGAAGTTCCCGAACGTGATTTTAATGTTTATTTTAATGATATTTAAAACGTTATAGAAGATAGTATGAACCGATTATGAGGTGACACACTTATTGTGCTCGTATTAATTAATTATGTTAGTTTTTAATAAATAATGTATGAATAAATTTTCGTGCCTTTTCACTAGTTGTTCTAAATAAAGCAGTAGATTTTCGGGCTATATTATTGTTTTAAATTGATGTTATTTGTATCACTTTTAGAGAATTTCATGTATCAGGCTTATCTTTTATCTTTGTAAAATATTTTTTAGGTTAGTTATATCGATTTGCCATGAATGTATAAAATCTAATAAATATGTATTTTATAATATCCTACTTTTTCCAAAGTTTGATTTATCTCATGAATCATTTTGGTAACAGCAGGTTAAGAACTTATTTTTTTTTTTACTTATTCACGCATTTGTCTTTATAAACTTAATGCCAAATTTGCACGTAAGAAAAACATCCCTTTCCCCTAAAAAGGCCGGAAACCTCGAACTCGAATGTATGAAAGCGTTGGAACTTTCTTCCCGCGTTGTGGATTGACCAACTTGAAAACTCGGTGCCGATACAAGTTGTTGCCGAATTCGATTCGCAATGGTTATCGCTAATGTCATGCATTCTTACAATAATAGAAATGCAACAAGTACAATAACAACAATATTAATAATAATTTTTATTACACAGTTAACCTCAAAGGGGCCAATTCCTTGGTATATATATTCTGAACAAGGTTGTTTCAATAATAACTTTTATTATACATGTTTTGTATGGATTTTTTTTGTTTTTAATATATTAATAAAGTATTCACGAGTATTTCCTTTCCTAAAAAAGGTGTGAAACTTCAAATTCGAATATATCGGAGCGTTGTAACTTCTTTCCCGCGATGCTGATTGGCTATCTCGAAATCTCGGTACAAGTCGTTGCTCACTTCGCGGCTGTCATCGCGAATTTGATGCATTTTGACAGTAACAGAATTATCTTTTCTCGCGTTTTAAATCGAATTTCAGTTTGATGTTTATTTAGTTATATAAACTAAGATTTTTCCGTATAATAGCAATGAGTTAGTAACGCGCTCGTAACGCGCATCTTTGTCGGTCTA
>NW_014567366.1:0-604 GCF_001313825.1 Dinoponera quadriceps | reverse complement strand
GAGTCAAGCAGGTGCATTCCGCCGTTGCACTCCGATGCAAGACCGTCGACTTTAAAGCCACGACATAACAACACACCGCGACGATAACACCGCGCCCGCTCCCCGCTTACACCGCTGGATCCTCGCAGCAAGCGACACGTCTGCTCCAAATAAGTTCCAGGAAACACCGATCCGCCGAATCGCCGAGCGAGCCGTCAATACACGACCGAAACATGNCGTCTGCTCCAAATAAGTTCCAGGAAACACCGATCCGCCGAATCGCCGAGCGAGCCGTCAATACACGACCGAAACATGAACACGGGATTCCGTCACCGGCACTGTCATCGCAATATTTACCGGCGTTAGAAGACCAACGGAAAGCACGGCCTGTTATCCTTAAAGCTGTACCAAACATCGCGGCAATAATTAAATAAACAGCGTAATATTTCTACATGCGTTCGATCACTTATTCGCTTATTCACTCACTCATCCAGTCACACACACGTACACTCGCACTACAAGACACCTGGACATCCGGCGAGCCAGGGCTACCGACACAGAAACACGGTCGACCAACGACACCAGCAACGACCACCCCGTCGGCCGGGACGGGACGAACGTCCAC
>NW_014567365.1:0-7823 GCF_001313825.1 Dinoponera quadriceps | reverse complement strand
GATTCAAACTTGAACGTCAAAATTATGCCATTTGGGCCGAAATGGGTTAGGACCACCCTGCCTATGTCCGCGTCGGAGTAAAGTGACCCTTCCGATCTCTGACCTGTATCGCCTGCATACAAGTACGTTTGGGACTCGCATTCGCGAGTGTGGTTGTTGCGTTCTCTTCTAGGACGTAATACTTGAATAAAGATTTTCCATCACCATTTCTTTCACTTTATCGATGTTTTCATCAGTCGAAGTCGACCGGAACGAAACAAATCTTCAATCACTTTTCGGCCTTTTTTGAATGTTCTGTACCACTCGTATGTTCGTGTTTTCGATAAAGCTGACTTGCCATAGGTGAGTCCAGCATTTTCTACAACTCAGCACAAGGAATTACGTTAGCAACACAAAATTTGAGGCAAACTTTTTGTTCAATATTTTTATCCATTTTAAAAATCGCAGAATTCATTTGAGGTCGACTAAGAAAACCAACAGCTGTAAATAAATTGGTTGACAGATGGCGCAAAAACTCTACGTGACAATTAGGTACATTGGTGCCAACTTACAGCAAAAAATTTGGCGTCAACTTACAGCAAAAAATTTTTCATACGTTTTACGCGGACTTTTGAAATAATCAATTCCCGGTATTTATTTGACAGAATGTATGTTTCGAACGCTCAGAGGGGTGTAGGGGCGCCGATTCAATTTGCCGAAACGGTGAAGAGTTGACGCGCGGGACGATCACGCGCCGTACGCCACG
The DNA here is from genome assembly GCF_001313825.1 of Dinoponera quadriceps. Lineage (NCBI taxonomy): Eukaryota > Metazoa > Arthropoda > Insecta > Hymenoptera > Formicidae > Dinoponera > Dinoponera quadriceps. Next base: position 7,078 of record NW_014567365.1, on the reverse strand, counting down.
ACCCGTCCGGATCGACGTTGCTGTCATCGATGACGCGAAAGCACGAGCGCGCTTTGCAGAATGACACGTGAAGGGCTCGTCCTTCGGCCCTTCGCCCACGGTCGCGATAGGATTCTCCACGTTGCCTACAACAAGGCGCGTGACGAACGATTTGCCGGCTCGCGAAGGGCGTGAAAGTAATGATGCGATTTCGAGCTTGCACTTGCCTAACTAAAGGGGTACCCTCTCCACGCGACTTTCCTTTACGCACACATCGAGTGCGCTCCGTCCGTGTCGACCGTCGCGTGAGTCGCTTATCTCGCGCAGAGCGAGAGAGAGAGAATGTCATTCCCTCGGATACGCACCGAAGCCGCTAATGCTTTCTCGGCGTAAATCGGAGATCTGAGTCGCGGACACACAACCGATAGACTGATGCAATGCTGCAAATAAGGTGATTATTAATAAATATAAAAATAAATACACACACACACACGCGCGCGCGCGCGCGCATGTGTGTGTATTTATTGGGAGTACAAATTAGTTTGGTCCGTTTTTTGTGGTCAAAAATGCATTTTTTTCTGAACAAAATGAATGAATAGATTAATCAACATATTTTCGAAAATAAAGCGAAATGCACCGAAAATACACGTTTCTTCCTTCCGTATTCAAAATATAATTAAAATTTGTGTACGTCACGGATCTCGATAAATATTTTTTTGTCGGCACAAATTTCAGCTTTCATGAAATGTACACTTCATGTGTCTGACATATGTGCGAGCTAAAGAACAATTGCGAATATCTGTCAGAATTTCGCTACGGAATTTTGCATAGACCTGATATAAGTTACGAACATAAAGATTGGGTACGTCTAATAAGCAGCAGTCTGTAGTCTAATATATTATATAAAAGTCTGTCCTTGTGACTGACTCGTCTCGTGGCTATTTGTTGGAGAAAAATGGTCAAATAACAAAAGGTGGACAATGTTTCTTAAACGTAAATTTACGATTCCGAATTTGAGCTAAAACTCAACTTATAGGCCAATGTTCGTAGTCGGTCTTATATTTAAGGCTACGAGGTCTGTTCAAAAAGTATCGCGAATTTTGAATTTCCGTGGGTTACGTATATTCGATTTTCGATTTTTTTGTGGCGTTATGTTGGTACTCATGTCCCTCACTTATGCCGATAAGTTCGGCCATTTTAAATATTCAGTTTATTTTTGACAGCTGTTTTGCTTGGACGTGTTTTGGCTCGTCTTCGATTTTTGCCTATTCCAAAGAATGGATCAAAGAATCTGTATCAAATTTTGTGTGAAAAACAAAATTAAGTGCGCGGACGCATTTCGAATGTTGACTGTGGCATATGGTGAAGCTACCTTAGACCGAAGCAACGTTTATCGGTGATACAAAATATTCTCAGAGGGCCGAGAAGATGTGAACGACGAAGAACGTGCCGGACGCCCGAGCACGTCAACAACAGACGAAAACATTGATGAAGTGAAGAAAATAGTATTGGCCAATCGTCGAATCACCGTTAGAGAAGTTGCTGAGGACCTAAACATATCGATTGGCTCGTGCCATTCGATTTTTACTAATGATTTGGGCATGAGACGGGTCGCCGCGAAATTCGTACCAACGCCCCTGCTCACACATCGTTGCTTGTGCGCGAATTTTTGGCCAAAAACAACACACTAATGATGCCGCAGCCACCGTATTCCCCAGACCTGGCCCCCTGTGACTTTTTCTTGTTCCCGAAACTGAAGAGGCACATGAAAGGACGACGCTACGCTACGATTGAGGAGATAAAGACGGCATCGAAGGAGGAGCTGAACAAGATCACAAAAAATGATTTTTTGAAGTGCTTCGAGGATTGGAAAAAACGTTGGCACAAGTGTATAATATCTGATGGGGATTACTTTGAAGGAGACAAAATAGATATTCATGAATAAATAAATAATTTTTGAAAAAACACAAAATTCGCGATACTTTTTGAACAGACCTCGTATCTTAAGTTCATCTTCAGATGTTTCGTAGCTAATGAAATGAGCCGTATAGTATCTGAAGATGAAGACGGTCTTATATATAAAATCTGAATACCGGCCCCAGAATACATATGACAAAAGTAGACAGTTTTATTAAATAATGTAAACTCAAGGAACCGATTAAACCCATCTAGATTCTGAGCAATTAAGTCGTTATAGTCGAACAAGAAATCTTATCTACATTCAACTAATTTTGTCGCATAAATATATACGGTCGGCCGCAAGCTCATTACTTCACGCGGACACTTGGCTCGAGACGACTGTCCTTTATAGACCAATATTTTTAAAGCTTTTACTTTTTTATATTTCCAAAAGATAAAAACAAAAAAAACGTTATACGTATCACATTTTCAATAAAAATGAATAACAATAGAAATTTATATTCAATTTATTGTATACATAACACACTGGTGAAACAATATATGATAACGATATGTCACAAAATTATTATACATTTATTTATAGATACAATTTCGAGGATTACAAAACATAATATAGATAAATCACTCGTCTACATTTAATCTTAACTGGAAGCATAAATCATTTATCACTTTTCTGCTTAATGGCTAGACTTCGTTACGCATCATTCGATGATATTTTCAAGCTGTCAACTAACTCTAATATATATTTATATCTCAAATAAATATGCATATTTCTCGTTTGTGCGCTGTAACATAAAAATAATTGTCGGACTGTTTTTTTTTATCCTATTGGCATAAAAAGCTGAATTCATTTATTCAACGCACGACACCACAATTTTCGCTGTCGGATATTCAACAGAACGTGTACAATGATAATTTAAGACGTGCAAACAATGACACTTGCGCGCAAAATGAATGCATTATCGATATACATAGTACTTATTGCAATCATAAGCATACAAGTGATATTAAATTTAACTAATAATTAACGGGAATTAATAGATTAGAAATGAACATGAAACCATTATCTGACGGTATAGCAATAATTTGTCTAATTTAATTATCAACTATAATAAAAATAACTTATATAAATCCTACTTTACAATAAAAATCAAATTAATTTGCATCAGCGTTAAAATTTTGTCGTATGAGGATTTTAACGTGAAGGAGAGTATGCCAATGTGAGAAATGTATCTACAAAATTTTGTTTGTATTGAACGCATTTTTGGTCGCTTGTTTGCAAAAATGCCCTGACTCGTAAATAAAAGTTATTTTACGTGTATTATCCCAGAAAAGCAACAACGTATGTATGTTGTACGAGGCAGTGATAGCGAGTAGCATTTTCGTTACACGATTCCAACATGCTTTAATTTAAGGCTCCGGAATAGTTACCAAGGCCATATTAGATTCATGATGTCCTAAGCGAAAAATGGCACGTTGAGAAATATTATGTGCCATTTGTTACAAATAAAGAGATATTTGGATAAAATAACACTTGAGATCGCTTGAAGATATTTGTGAAAATGAATGAAAACTCTTTTTCTCTCCTAACAACCAATAAATAGCCGTAAAAGGTATGTGAAATAAGACACGTAAGAAAATACACGGTTTTATAGCTGTTGAAAGGAATGGAAAATATGCTCTCACATATAAAATTTCAAGCTAATCTTGGTTTTCGTCCATTTTTACGGATTTAACAAGTATAACACAAGTCACATCTGCACAATTAAGCAAATAATAAAGAAATAGTACGCAACACAAAATTTCGTTGTCAACACGCCATTCTTCATGCATATAATGCAGTCCAGCAAACATTACAAATGCTTCGAAGAGATTTTCTTTCTTTCTCTTTCTTTATTCGGATTTGAAAGATAGGTGAAGAAGGAGAAATACTTCGAAACATTTGTAGTGCTTGATGGACACACTCTAATAATTCATCCATTTGTTATTCTGAATTATGTTGCTATTATCAACGCAGAGTTTTTGGCTGACTATTCCGGAACCGTAAGGTCCTTACATAATGCCATGCAACATGCAACAGACAACAGGAACAGAGAATAATACCGGCAATAAATTTGCAAACCTATCGGAAACCGTGTATTAATTGCTGTGTATTTACATACGGTTTCCAAAGGTTGGAAATCTATTACTTATGTTATTCTCTGTTCTTGTTGCTTGTTATTGTGCAAGGATCTTTAAAGCAAATCTTAGGTAACACTTCATACAACATTTTTGGTACATCAAAATTTGACAGTGGGTAACTTAAGACACACATAATTGATATTAGTTAGGTATAATAAATTTTAATAAGATACTCGGTATATCATCGAGCGTTATTATATATCTCAAATAGCGTCTCGACAACTCTATAGGCACATTCCCGAATTAACATTGAAAATACACGTTTTTCGATACACACGGGAAAAACGATTTGAAATTTTCATCGTCTCTGAGAATACACATTTTTTCTCTATAATACAATTGTGAGAGTAACGTGACTTATAACATATATTATACGCATTTATTTACGCATACATAGTCGAAATGCAACTTGTCTACGAGAAAATATTTCCGTGCGGAAGAAAAATATTTGAGAAAGAGAGATGCCAGGCAACGTTACATTTCGACTATATTTGTTGTAAATAATTAAAAGATTATATTTGCGGCTAGTATGGCCTATGAACACTTGGGTAGTTTGGAGTTTTTGTGAGCGATTTATGGTCACTTTTATTTATGCATTATGCCTATTTTTCATACTTCGTTCTGTGAATAAAATTAATATGTATTAAACACATATAAATGGTGATATTATAAGTAAGAAGGCAATCTTTTTGTGTATATAAAGATTTGCTTTTGAGAAATTCGCTCTATATTAAAATTAAACACAAAGGTCGGGCAATAATATATGTAAATATCTCTCGCCGATTTTAATGAGTTTCGAATATATTAGGGGGACCGGAAAGTAATGTCGTTTCTGCGCATGTCGATATTTGATTTGATTGATTTTTACCGCTCCGGCATTGAAAATTTGTATACTAGATGGCAAAAGGTTGTTGATAACGAAGGTGAATATATTGTTGATTAGAAATAAAAACTTGTTAAAAATGTAGTCGTGTGAATTTAACTTAAGAAAGCGACATTACTTTCCGGTTCCCCTAATATTAAATCATCCGAAAAGTTCTCAGAATTTTTGAAGTTATTGAAACAAAAATTTAGCGACAATGTTCTATCAACAATTAATCTATTATGTATTGTCTATTTTGATCGATTATTTTTTGCCATCTCTCCGGAAAATAGATTCCGCGCTCGTAGAATGATAACCTTTTCTTCGAAGAATACAGTCAGATGACTTTTGACCTCTTCCAACGAATTGAACTCTTTGTTCCCCAAAGAGTGTTGTAATGTCCGGAACAAGTGATAGAAGGGGCAGTGTCCAGTAAATATGGAGGGTGGAGCAAGACGTGCCATCGATATATAATGAGTCTTCTGCAGACCGCTAATGAAACATGTGGCCTCGCGTCATCATGTTGAAAGATGACGATTTTCCTATTTACCAGTTCTAAATGGCAAAAGCTTCTTTCAGATTAGCTAGTTGGGCACAGTACTTGTCAGAATGGATCGTGTGGTTCTTTGGAAGAAGCTCAAAATGGACAACATCCTTGCAACTCCACCAGATGTAAAGCATTGATTTTCTTTGGGTGCATCCCTCCCTTTGAGGTCGTTTGTAAAGATTCAATCGACTTTCCCCATGATCGTTTCTTTGTCACACTACGGTGGAGTATCCATTTTTCGTCGCCAGTAATCAACTGCTTCAAAAAAGGCTACTTGGAATTTTTTTCTTAAGAACGCGTCGCCGTGTCAATAGGAGCAAGGAAATTGCGCTCAGTCAATGTGTGAGGAATCCAGACATCGAGACGACTCACATAAGCCATACGTCTTAAATAATCATGAAACATGCTCTTGGGGACGTTGTTGTCCTGTGAGAGTTCTAGTATATTTCTAGGAAGGTTTTCATCGACTCCTTGCTTGAAACGGTTCTCGAGTGGCGTGGAAAATCTTTCAGACCGTGGGCTTCGAGTTCAAAATCACCATTACGAAATCGCACAAACTATCAGCCGACTATTTCATTTTGACACAATATCCATCCCATAAACATCGCAAATTTCACGGATAATCTTGACCGCGGGGTTTCCATTCCAAAAGCAAAAAAGCATAACGTTGCACAAATTAAGCTTTTGGCTGTTCAATTTCGCGATCGCGCCACCCAACATTGTCTGCTCTGTTTGTCAAAACCAGACCTGTACTTGAAAAAGCAAAACGCTCTGTTTCAAACGAGCTCTCATTCATCAGTCTCGACTCACACACTGCTGAGCAAACTGTGGCTCCAAGCGCGATAGATGGCAAAGATTCTCAGAACTTTTCAGATGACCTAATATCATAAAGTAAATAAAAATAACTCAGTAAATATCAACTAGCAGTAACATTACAATCGTGTTATTTTGTAATTTATCATTTTTCATATCACAATGTGACTTACAACGCACGTTATATTGCACTTACGTCGTTGAGCGAGAAACTATATAAAAAAATTATATAATAAAAGTAATATTACTATTATTTGTTGTTTACTGGGAAGAAGCACATGTTTTTACCTATGTTTTTTTTTCATATAAATATATTTGATATATGTATTTTTAATATATGCTTTTTCATATGTTTACTGGTTAAAATAATTTTTCGAAGAAAATTCAATAAAATTAGTCATAAACGAAAATTTGTTAGATCAGTATATAAAAAATTCTGTTCGACAAAAGAATTCATAATNAGTTCGTTCGGTTTTTTAATCGGAGTAGGTTTACTCGTTCTGCTATCTCTTTTCCACAGCGCTATCGCACAACGCGCTTGCGCAGCTGAAAAGCGACGTTCCGCCTAACCTATTTGTAAACATACGCCGGTTAATACCAGAATATTGTGCGTACTGCATGGTTGCAAATATGGAAGAAAAAAACGTTCATTTTCGCCATATTTTACTTTTTTATTTCAAAAACGGCAAACGAGCTGCGGAAGCTCATAAGAAGATTTGTAATGTGCATGGGGACGATGCTTTAACAGAACGTGTGTGTCAAGAATGGTTTGCCAA
>NW_014567364.1:0-785 GCF_001313825.1 Dinoponera quadriceps | reverse complement strand
AAATAATGAGCATGTTTTTACTAACAACAACATTGTTTGAACATCCGAACGAAGCTCGAACAACCGGCCGAGTTCGATCGTTTTAGAAAAGACGGTAGCCTAGAAATTCGAGGAATAATTGAATTATCCCTACGTTTGCACTCCCCGCAGCTTCCACCAACAAAGTTCCTCGCGCAAATTGTTCCTCCCGTTTGCAGGGAAAGATTCGTGTTTACGTAAATTATCCCGATCGCCAACACTTAACCCATTAAGTCTCAAAATGACATTTTTTCATCGTGTATTTCAACGGCTGTACTTTTTGATAAAAAAAGTTGTTGTGAATTTCCAAATAACTGTTTTCGATGTAAAATTGACTGATCTTTCAGAATCTGCTATTTATTTTTTCGAAAAATGCACCTGTAACGATCTATTCAGGTTTCATTGCAAANTTTTTTTTATCGAACGTTTTCGTATTGAAATCCCTTAAGAATTCTTACTATAACTAAAAAAACCACGTCAATTTGTCCTAAACTTGAAGTTAGGTTATTGGCGATTGTTTAATTTCATGTGGAAATAAACAAAATGGCGGCCTAAAGACGAAACAAATATAAAAATCTTCAGGAATTTTTTCTAAAAAACGATAGACTTTAGGAAAAAATTTATAGTTATAGAATAAACAGTTCTTAGAATTCATTAAAGAGCACGCTAAAATTTTTTAAAAATTTTTTGACGATTGTTTGAATTTTTCAAAATCACCAAATGTCGAAAATTCAAAAAAGTCATCAAAAAATTCTGAATAAATTCCA
>NW_014567363.1:0-1349 GCF_001313825.1 Dinoponera quadriceps | reverse complement strand
AACCTACTCTGATTAAAAAACCGAACGAACTTATTTGCCAACCCAATACATTTAATGGAACTTACAAATGGATTAACATATGTCTGCGTCTTGTGTCGGGGTACAAGAGACGCAAGCACCAGACCATCAATATGCGTCCAGTCGATGTGACCTCTGCCATCGTTGAGAAACCCCTAAGTACGGTGTAGTGCAATGTAAAGATTACAGCTCCAGCGAGATTCAAGGTGGGTAACTCTGTACGCGTGAGCAAATTCAAATCATTTTTGATAAATGTTACACGCCAAATTGGACCACTGAGGAGTTTAAGATAGCCAAAGTACAGGCAACTAATCCGATGACTTACCTGCTCGAGGATTCCCGCAAATATCCGGTCGCCGGAGGATTCTACGAGTACGAATTGCATCGCGTTGCTAATCCTGATGTATATTTCGTAGAAAAGATGTTGCAGAAAAATGGTAACAAGGTTTATATGAAATGATTGGGATTTAACAATTTGTATAACTCGTGGAAAAATAAGGATAATTTACTATAATCATTTATTTTAAATGTCATATGAAATTTATATTACATAAAAAATTATTATATTAAAAAATATACATATGCCTGTATAAACTCTTAATACATATGCCTGTATAAACTCTTTTTGCTTTTTATTTATAATAGTATTTTGTAATGTCCCCATGGTAACGTATTGATCGAATCAGGAACAATATACCGCTTGTTATAATACGGACTTAGAACAATTTTCGTTTTGGACACTGCATAGACTTCATACAGTTTCGATCTTATACATAATTGTCGACGACTCTTTTCAACTTCTTCTCTCAAGAATTGCGTATAGTCGTCGAAAGTTATCTTTCGCACTATGACATTTTACCTGACGCCTTTTATTTTTTTTGTGTCTTTCCTACTCTCAACTATCAGCGCGTCATACCTCTTCGTTTTAACTCCAATGAATTCCGTCATGATAGTCCCATGATTTTTATTCTTCATCAAACCCAGAACCTTTTTATTTACAAGCGGTATACCGCGTTGTAAGCAGGATAATCGCTGGTATAGAATCTAGCAATATCGTGTTTCATATGCTCGTAGATATCGTCGCATTGAATATAGTAAATTAGGCTATCGGTATCGGTGAATATTATTTTACATTTCTCACGATGCAAAGAAGACATGTATTAGTGATGAAATTCAAACAAACAAACATCTTTAATATCGAGAATACACATAACCACATAAATATACTTGTTGAATTTCACCTCAAATTTTTGCAATTCAACAAAAATCAAATTTTCTGGAGAGTAGATGTTAATAGCCGTTTCTGGCTCACTTGGATCTGTTTTACCGAC
>NW_014567362.1:0-1587 GCF_001313825.1 Dinoponera quadriceps | reverse complement strand
ATCCTTTTTTAACATCAACTCCATATATTGTACGCTGTTCTGCTTAATTAAGGGAATTTAACGCCGTCTTATTCACATATGTCATAGTTGTGCTATCTATTTTAACAATAGTTCGCAACTCTTCAAATCTGAAGCGAACGCCTTCAAGTCCTCAAGGGCCGCCTGTAACTCTAAATAATTGATATGTTCTTGGCTCATATTCTGATCCCAGATTCCCAGATAAGCTATCTCGCCGTCGCAATACACTCTCCAACCAGCATCTGAAGCGCTTAAAAAATATATCATTTTACATGACATTTGTCTTACTGGATTTGACGCCATTCCAATGTGACATTGCCACCAGTCAAATTTGGATTTAGAAACGGTGATGTTCGCATTATCGTGTCAGAGCTTCCTCCGTATTTTAAAAGGGCTATGCAAATCTGGCGTTTGAAGGGTTTCACGTGGAAACGACCATACGACACCGCTGGACATGCAGTCGAAATTTTCCTAACGTAATATAAAATCTTCCTTATCGAGCACTTAGATAAAATTTTATCATTTAATTTTAATTTAGTAATATGATCTCTTTTATCTTTAACAAGTTCTAGCCTCATTGTTTCTGTGTTGAGAACAAATCCCAAAAACTGACATGATGTTTTTGGGCTTAATTGGCTTTTAGTTTCACTGATAACATAGCTTGATGATTCTAGTAACTGGCGAGTTCTCGTGATGTTTATTTCATATTCGAATTTGTCTTTACCGAAGAGGAGCATGTTGTCCAAATATCAGACTGATAATAGTCCTTGTTTTCTTAAATAGCTTAGCACCGGCTTTAATATTTTTGTAGACCCATCATGCTGTACTTAAGCCAAATGGAAGGCAAGTAAATTTGAAAATTTGATTGTTCCACAAAAAACGAAAATATTTACAACAATTTTTACTAATAGAAAGCATAAAATACGCATTTTAAAGATCCACGTTGGCTAAATAACAACCCTTAGTCATAAACTTAACTGCCGTCCTAACGTTTTCCACTTTTAAGTGTTCAGGAAAGAATATAATACTTATTTAATTGTTTCAAATTTAAAACAAATTTTATTTTCCCATTACTCTTGGGTATTAAAAAATAAATTTTCTTTTATATCGTCGTTTCATTGGGTCGCGTTTTCGATAGTGCCTAAGTTGAATAAATGATTAGTCGAATTCCGCATACTTTCCTCGTGTTCTCCGTTATTTAATGAATTACATGGCTATGTTTTCTGCTTAGGCATATAAATAAACGGAATCTCGTACCCCGAGATTATTTCCGTAATTACAGGATCTGATGTAATTTTAGACTAAGCCTGCCTAAATGCATACAACCTGCCTGTTACTTTGCTTACCGAAACTATGTTCGAGCGATGCTAAGTGGGACGTGCCTCCTAGTCTGTTCATGCAGAGGACTTCCTGCATTTTTGGCCAACGTTCTCAATGTTACTGGGTTCCTTTGGTGTGAACCGATAGCCCACCTGAGGTTCCCTTACATGTCTTACAGATGGGCTGTTCCAGTTTAAATTGGGTTTCGGTTTGAAGAACGTCTTCCTTTCTGTGAAAGTCTTCAATGAC
>NW_014567361.1:0-911 GCF_001313825.1 Dinoponera quadriceps | reverse complement strand
CATAAATCGTAGTCAGAATTTATGTATAATAGTATGTAATAGTAATGTAAGTAATAGTCATTCTACACCAATAACTCATTCAATCCATTAACTTATAGATTCCAAATCTGTTGCAAGGGTAAATGACTTTGACTTTTTTCTGTATGAAAAGCAAATTTTCTTATTTGATTATCATTTCTACGCAAATATTTATCTATTTAAATATTTTTTGTATTTTTTTACAGTTTTTTTTTGTTTTTTTTTTATTATTCAAATAAACTATATCTGCATTACATTTATACTTAATTGATATATAGTATTTTTTGTACTATTTTAGTAAAAGTCTTTCTTATTTAATATTATTTTTTTTATAATTCTACTGTTATTACATAATTACAAAAAAATGTCGCCTTGTGTCAACTCACCTGATGATTTTTGCTATGTCTGCGAAAAATATGTATTTGATAAGCAAAAAAAAAGGTATCGGGCAGTCTTAAAAAAAATTATTATAACTATTTTGGGTTTAAAATTAACCATCAAGATAAATCATGGGCTCCACATTCATGTTGTACAATATGTTATTCAACACTATCGCTGTGGACAAAAAAATCAAAAGCAATGCCATTTGCAGTACCTATGATTTGGCGAGAACCACAAAGTCATGACGATTGTTATTTTTGTCAAGTAAAAATTTTTGGTTTTAACTCTAGAAATAAAAATGCTATAAATTACCCTGATGTTAATTCCGTTACAAAGCCAATTCCACATGGGCTTGATTTCCCCATATCCGTACCACCTGAAAAAAGTGATGCCACAGAAACAAATAACATAGATGAAGAAGAAAAACAACAAATTATAGAGGTAAATAGTGATATACAGGCTTTTGAAAGAGAAGCTAATGAAAAACCAATATTCTTAACTCAATCAATGCT
>NW_014567360.1:0-587 GCF_001313825.1 Dinoponera quadriceps | reverse complement strand
GTAATTTAGTATAGAAAAATCGAAATAGCGCGAGTATAGACTTTTGATACGTAGCTTGGGAAGGCTTTTTATACAATACTCACCGTAGCGATCAGCACAATCAAAATTACAACGGTCTTCATAATGATCTTCTCAGGTTTCTCGCATGGCTGAGATAATGCACTATTTCTTGTGGAAGGTGCCACCCCGCTTTTATAGCAAATTATTATTCACGCAAACATCACTAAGTAGCATTAAAAATATCGTTANTCCTATTCCACTTGATTTACATTAAGGCAAATCAGCAAATGTTGCGCAATAATGATGAAGTAGCGGAAAAGAATGAACGATGATAGGGTATTTTATTTAATCGTTTATAAAGCGCGGTTTTGTATGAGCCTTTCAAATCCCTAATGTTAAAAGTATTCGCACGAAGAAGTCAAATTTTGTTGAAACAGCAAGTTATTTTTTAATATAGTAACAGCAAAAATACTTGCTTCACGGAAAAAATAATTTTGTTGTTGTAGAAAGATGTGATTGCGACAGTAATAAAATTTAATTGACACAGCCAAATTATTTTGCTGTTCACGTGTTTAGCAAATAGCAAT
>NW_014567359.1:0-2119 GCF_001313825.1 Dinoponera quadriceps | reverse complement strand
TTGAAAAAACACAAAATTCGCGATACTTTTTGAACAGACCTCGTATAAGATTTTTTTCAGTCAAATTGTGCGGCACCCAAACATCGAGCTTCTTTATTATTTCAAGTTTGCTTAGATGTTCCGAGATAGTTGATTTGTCAACTTTTAACTTCACTGCGATTTTCCGAGTTGTTATTTGTCGATCAGAAGCGATTAAAACAGTTTGGTCAACATTCGTTGTAACTGGCCAACCAGAATAAGAAACATTTCCGATATCCACTTTTTCTGAACGAAATTTGGCAACCATTTCTGACATATGCGTTTGCTTACAACATCTTCTCCGTACATAGTACATATCTTGTTTGGAGTATACGCCGCGTTTTTGCCCTTACGGAAATAAAAAAAGCATTATGCACCGACAAAACACGTTATTTTCTCCCATCTTCAAGCTTATACCAAGAGAAATATTTTTATTTAATCACAATAACTATTATCATAAAATATGCGTCGAAACGTCACTTATTAAAATCTATACACATTGATACATTGTAAATTGTTAACATTTGCATTTAAACACTATTTATTGAAAAATCCACTCGGACTTTCCGGACAATTTAATAGAAACCGAATGATAAAAACAACTTAATCGTTATCTAATGGAGATAACAATCTAATGGAAATAAATCGCCCTTCGAAATATAAAAGACACGAGCCAAAAAAGTATCCGACATTCGCAAAATTTGCAAGAAAATATTTTGCGCTACCCGCAACAACTGCGAATACAGAAAGAACTTTTTCTTTAGCAGGTAATATTGTTATACGAAAACGTAATTGTCTTGCTCCGGGAAATGTAAATCTGCTGGTCTTTTTGTACGAAAATAAACAGCTTTTATATATCGCAAAGATAATTTGTAATTATATAAATCATGTATACATAATACATATTATTTGTATATGTCTTACATATAAGTTAAAAAATCGTAAATATTTTACAAACTGTATATATGTATTTTGCGCGTATTTCACATGTGCTTTTGTTGCTTTATAAGATAAGCTTTATAAGATATAAGAAAAACTTTATAAGATATAAGAAAAACTTTATAAGATATTATAAATGTTATAAAACATATTTTACATGTTGGTGCAGATTATAGACAATGTTTAGTAAAATATTGATTTATCCTTAATGCATAAGTGTTGTGTTATTGCAATATTAATCGTTAGCACGAAAAATAATATTTTTTTATGATACCATTTTTCTATTTTACAAGTCATTTTTCAGAATTATCTAATCAATATTGGTTTTAAATAACTTGTAAAATTAGGTTGTAATAGAATAAAAAACTGCTATATAAAAATAGAAAAAGTGATTATAATATATTAGGCGAGCAAAAACGTTCTAAGCTTTTCTTTGCAAAATTCAATCTTTATTCAAAAACAAAAAAAATATTAATCAACAAAATATTCCCCGTTTTCATCAATGACCTTTACCATCTTTCGGATAGTTTACGAATTCCTTGACGATAGAAGCTCATTGGCTTCGAAGCGATAAAGTCATCAATGCATTTTCGTATTTCTTCAAATCTCACGAAATTTCTTCAAATCTCATAAAATGCGCATCAGCCAAGTGATGCTGCAGCGACCGGAATAAGTAGTAATCGGAAGCCGCCATGTCTGGGCTATACGCCGCGTGCGGGAGAAGTTCTCAGCCTAACGCAAGATATGGTCTTGAGTCGCTTTTGCAACATGTGGTCGGGTATTGTCATGAAACAGGGTCACTTTACGACTTCCTTGCTCAGTAAATGGCCTCTTTTCTTCTAATGCATCGCTCAAATTGGTCAATTGATGTTGGTAGCGGTCTGCCGTGATTATTTCATCCGGTTATAACAACTCGTAATACAACACATCTTTCCAACCCCACCAGATGCAGAGCAAAACCTTCTTGGCGTGGATATTGGGCTTTGGCGTTGATGTCAAAGGTTAATCAAGATCAACCCATGATTTTCTAGGGTTATGATAAAGAATCCACTTTTCATCTGTGCTGATGATTGTGTGTAGAAAATCTTTTTCCGGAACTTTGAAAGCAAAATAAATGCAGTGTCACGCTATCGATTTTTGTTGTCTTCGGACAGTTTATGCG
>NW_014567358.1:0-702 GCF_001313825.1 Dinoponera quadriceps | reverse complement strand
CATCCCCGCGCAGTGCCGCCCCGCTGCGGCCTGCTGTTCCGCCGCGGAACCGCGAAAACCGGGACGACTTCACCTCCGGCGGGCGCCGAGTCGCTCAGAGAATAAGTCCGAACGCGGGGTCTCGGTACCGACGACGTTACCTCCGGCCGCGAGGAGTGTCTTGACGAACAGGACAACCGAGCACGTGGTTCGACAAGGAACTCGCGGGGAAATATCCCCGCGCAGTGCCGCCCCGCTGCGGCCCGCGGTTTNCGGAATCGCGTAAACCGGGACGACGTCACCTCCGGGGGGCGCCGAGTCGCTCAGACACCAAGCCCGAACGCGGCGTCTCGCTCCCGACGACGTTACCTCCGGCCGCGAGGGGTGTCCTGACGACCCGGACAACCGAGCATCTTTGGTTTCCTAACGTTAAGTCGTGGACGGATGCAAACTCAAGACTGTGATTGAAATATTCAGCTTTATTACGTTATTTCCGTGTGGCAGCCTCGAGGATTTCAAGCGGCGACCGTTTCTCTTGATTCTACATCAAAAAACGTGAACTAATGCAAATTCATTTTTTGGCTTGAATCTTTCCGACCGAATAAAGTAGTTCCACGAGAAAAGGAAACGAAATCAATCTGCAAGCGAAATTTGCGTGTTTAGGTGTAATATGTGATGTATCGTGATTGTCGAGTGAATCTTGGGTTTCATAACGTTAAATCG
>NW_014567357.1:0-1501 GCF_001313825.1 Dinoponera quadriceps | reverse complement strand
TGCATAATCAACGTATGCACCACAGGCATATGAGAGAGGTCACCACGCCCGGACACGGGCAACAGGATTGGAAAGAATTTTTTATATAATTCCTCGAAAAGTAATTTTGTGACAATTCGAATAAATGTATTTCAATGGTGTTGAAATTGTTAGAGTGTAATAATTAAGTGTAATAATTACGAAAGTATAAACAATAAATTATGTTATTTATTGGANATCAACTGTAAGTTTCATATGCCTGTGCATAATCAACGTATGCACCACAGGCATATGAGAGAGGTCACCACGCCCGGACACGGGCAACAGGATTGGAAAGAATTTTTTATATAATTCCTCGAAAAGTAATTTTGTGACAATTCGAATAAATGTATTTCAATGGTGTTGAAATTGTTAGAGTGTAATAATTAAGTGTAATAATTACGAAAGTATAAACAATAAATTATGTTATTTATTGGAGAAATGATAATGATAACAATAGAAGACAAAATCAAATATTTTCATTTTTTTATTTTTCAGTCATATTCACGCTTTAAGTTCTTATTTTTCTTTTCATGATCTTATCTATCTATTTAGTCTATCTTGGTTGATGCTAGGGCTTTTTCTTCATATTATAGTTATTATTGATGTCGTAGCACAGATTTGAACCAATATTTTATTTAAAATAATAAGTGATAAATAAATCTATAAATAACATTTCTATACGTGGAAGTAGAGAAGAGATTATCACCAAATGATAATTCGTTTAATTCATTTAAATAAAATATATGTAGTGTGTATTTTAAGTGGGATAGGAGAGGTTCCAAAAGAACACTGACTCGAATCGTAGTACCGAGAAGAAATAAAAAAAATCGTTTAATCATGGGTATCATATACAGTTCTCAGCTCACGCACCGTGCGTCGTCCCAACGTGTTTGCTCTGCTTCTCACGTTCCTCTTGCTTTTCGCGGGAGGTTGTTTCTTCCGACCTCCGCCGAAACTTACCGACGGGTCACTACTCCTACTACAAGGACTCCACGGTGTTCCTACGTCTTAACCATACAGATAGGAGCGGACGCAGGATATAAAAGAAAACTTAATACCTAATCTACATATGTAAATAATTTGTTTGTTATTTGTATTATTTGTTTTTCATGTTGTTTGTTATTTATCGCACATTATTTATTAATTTTTATTTTATAGATATAATAGTAAATAAAAAGTACTTTTTATATAAAATTATCTGTTTCAATATATAATATTGGGATAGTAATATAATAATTGTATAAAATATTAATAAAAAATAATATAATAAAATAATTTCATATTCTCATATACATAAACGTACATACATACAAATAATAAATGACAAATAATAAATAAGTTACATAACGCAAATAACGAATAGCATGAATAACAAATAATGGGAATAATGAATGATGTAAATAATAAATAAAATTTTATTTATAAATAACACACTAAATAAAAATTTATTAAAATAATGTCCAATTCTGTTTATAAATAT
>NW_014567356.1:0-1596 GCF_001313825.1 Dinoponera quadriceps | reverse complement strand
ATATATATACATACATAAATGTTACATCTCTCTTTCTCTTTATTGTATATACAAACTCTCATATTTACAAAAATATCTAAAAAATGTGAACACACAAGATCGAGCCGCTCCAAAACTTTAGAAACGAAGATGCGGCTTGTTCTTGATCATATGCCTGTAAAGAGAGAATTTACATGATTAAAGTAGGTACACAACAGCGTGAAATGTAAAGCTAAACAAGCAAATAACGAAGTGGCACGCAAGACAAAATTTCATCGTCAATATGCCAACTCATCAAACTTTTACGTGGATTTCTTGATTGAGTACTCGAGAGCCTTAATTAAAATTGAAATCTGTTAAAAATCCAGTCGCAAAAAATTGACCTCTTGCAAAGAGATAAATTGAGGAAGCGGATTAATCGAAAAGTGAGAAACAAGACAGCTTAAACAATGCAATGTTTGGGTCTGCAACGAGAATTTGAGATGCAAGATTTAAGAAATCGGCCAATCATAATTGATTTTTCGTCTGTAATTCGACTATAATTGGTCAATTTCTCAAAGCTCAAAACTTAAAACATCTATTGTAGACCGGAACTTGCTTGAACACTTTAAGGGGTAAAAAAATTAGGTAAAACAATGGGGGAGGGGGGTATGTGCGTAGCAAGTACGAAGAAATTACAACAATAATGTCGACTTACTTGTCAAGGTGTTCCCAAAATATCATCAACGCAGCTCTGTCCAAATGCCTCTTTGTTCGGCTCAATTCGATCACTGTGACCGCCCAGCGCGCTACGTTCGCGTCCAACCTCATCTCGTCGTACTTCAAGTGAAATGCACATACTGCGAAAAAGAGAGAGAGAGAGAGAAAATAAGAGAGAGAACTGTAACAAGCGCGCATATGTCGGAAAATACGATAACAAGTTCGCAGAATGCGAGCGTTACAGTGTGAAGCGATATAGATATTTCTCATTCCGAGACGAACTCACGAGTGTGATCGAATATAGTCGTTGCAACGTAATAAAACACTTGATCCAACCAATTTACCGTACAATATCATTTATGACACCATAAGAAAAATAAAACACCTGAAAGGATTTCGTACGAACGAGTAATCGTCAACTCGTGTACATGATGTAAGTAAATATAAGGCTCATGAATTGAAATCAAATAATATAGTAATAAACGACAAGGAATGCAAATCTAATTTTCATATATGTACACAATCAAGGTTGGACGGGTTAATTTTTATTTCTAAGTTTTTCAAGTTCAAAATTTAATGGTCTATAAAATTAATTTAGTTAAGATAAAAAGTTATCGAAACTAGTTTAATTAAAAGTTAAGTTAATTATGAAATAATAATTTAATAATTTTTTAATTATAGTCATTATCTTATTAAAGTTAAAAATTAATTATGCAAAAATATGTAGGTTTTATAAAAACGTGGATCATGATTTAAGTCAAACTTGTTTACGGACGTGCGTAACTATCGATGCAGATAATCCATCTCGATGAATACCCTTTTGAGAATGGCTTCGGCAAAAATGACGTCATTAATGACGTCGAACGATGTGTTAAAAACCTGATGACGTCGGTGACGTCGTGTTTGCTGAAGGATCTC
>NW_014567355.1:0-786 GCF_001313825.1 Dinoponera quadriceps | reverse complement strand
TTCTACACCTGGTATATTTACAGATTGAAGCATAAGAAATATTTCCGAACGCATTGTTCTCAGAATATTATTTTTTTTTAATCTGCATTCACACATATTTCACTTAGCTCCTCGATCACGTAAATTCTTTCCTGTAATTTGTTGTTATTTCGGATAGGCTAGATCTATGATAACTGTAATAAGCTTGCGGCTTTATGCTTTATGCTTTAAGCGCTAAGGGTATATTTCCTTTTTACTACAATGAGACCATTATAATGTCATAATAATATAATACNTGCCAGCAGTGTGACATCCTATTTCGAAAGCATTTCAATAGCCGTAATGGAATGTAACAGACGTGATGAACAAACACTGGCTATGTATATTCACTTCTACTACTGAAAATCTTTAGTATATGTAACTTAAATTACAGATTTTTAATACTAGCAATGAATTTTGGAATGTAGCCTATTTTTCTATTCTGTTCTTAACAAATCTATTTTCTGCGCTTGTTTATAGATGCCATTTTACAATACCATTACCTCATCTACAACAGTCGCAGTGGAAATATGACTACCATTTATGTTGTTGATGGAACATAATGAAATTGTAATACATTACATACTAATAACGGCACAATTTTTCAATACTGCCAATACTGACAGTGAATTTTTTAATACAACCTAAGTTGTAACGTAATATCTAGTAAAAAGCAACTCGAAATCTATCTAGGTTGTTCGGAAATTTTGTTTTAAATTTCGCTTGCTCCATGTTGCTATGATAATAGTGAGAACATAACATAGATGC
>NW_014567354.1:0-7532 GCF_001313825.1 Dinoponera quadriceps | reverse complement strand
CGATATAAACTGAATATTATTGATAGATGTCTAACCTCTCTACAACCACTGAAATCAGCTGTCACATTCTTAACAGCCAGAGCCATCTTTTGAAAACGGATCGAACAAATTTGTATTTCCAATATTTGTGCAACATCTGCACATCTTTTTTGTGCGTTTGAACATATTCACATAGTTCATCATTTTCAATAATAGATGGACGTCTCGAACGCGGCTCATCCTCTAGCGATTCATTACCTTCCTTAAATCGCTTTAACTATTTTTATAATTTCCTTTTGCTAATAGTACCTTCATCACCACACATACTGCAGATGTGTTTTGCTGCATTTGCTACTGTAATTCCAAGTTTAAACTCATAAAGCAAAAAAGCATGAGTTTTTTACTTTTCGCTATCCATCTTTAACCTTACATAAACAACAGAATATTGAAACAATTGAAAGCTGCACATCATATATATCAACGACATAAATGTTACTTTTTGTTGATATCTACTTCATGCATTACACGTGCAAATTACTGACTGAAATCCGACTTTAATTTATTGCTAAGAAAGAAACCGCACGAACTTTGTCCGGTACCCAATAAAAGACGATCCCCTATTTTGTTTTTCATTTCGAGACCAAAAGGACCTACCAGTCTTCCACGTCTTCCCTCTCTTAGCTTGGAATTGAAATCTCCTATGATTATAGTAACGTCTTTTTTTTCAGAATACGGGCCAAATATATATAGACAGAGCATTGAGGAGTAGGGATCGAGGCGCATGTAGAAAAAGATGCACTCTGTTTTGTCTGTCCTTGCGTTCTCTCTCGTTCACGTATACGTATAAAACGTACGCCTATAGAGGGGGGTTTTTAGAGAGTAACTGGAACATGTGAAAGGCATCCGAATAACAAATGTGTCTAAAAGACGTCTTAAAGACGTACTTTAGACGTCTTATTGTGTGAAAGATGTCTTTACGACGTCTTATGATGTTTTAATGTTATTTATGATGGTTTAATGGGACATAGCCTGCAACTACGCAATAGGGCAAGTTTTTTTAATTAATCGTTTGATCAAAGTTGGATTATACGTAAGCATACGATAGTAAAAATTACGAAAAGGAAGATAAATGAATTATGCACAATTACAACTTTGCTTATACTTAGTATGCAATACTTGCATACTTGCACACGTTGCAATAATACAATACTTGCATTACGTTTTGTGTTATTTATTTCTATCAATGATACTTTCAGTTCAGCTGCAAGAGACCATGCAATTACAGATTTCCATATAATACACTAGACTGTGTATTGTTACTTATCAGATGTACCCAATCTTTATGTACGTAACTTATACATAAGAATGTCTGCTAGTCCTTGAATGATTATAGGTTATAAAATATTTAAAGAAAGATATAATCTTTATGGTTTATATTACGATACTCTTTTATCATATATCTTAACGGCATTTTCATGTAAAAAGCAGATCAAATAATATTTTAAAGTTTATAAAGAAATTTTTGTCACGTTTGTGGAATCTAACATGGTGATGTGAAATATAAACAATATTCTTTATATTCTTATTTCGCGCGTGCGCTGTGTCTTAATTTTGATACATATATTTAGATTACGCGCATATAAGGCTAACATATGAGAGGTACACAGTCCAGTGTACATTCTGTCAAATTAATAGCGGGAATTGTTCAATAAAACACAAAATATTGGTTTAACCCTTTGAGTACTGAATTATTTTAAGATTTTTATGCCCATGGGACGGATTTAATTTGTCGCTATATGGATTAATATGTAAAAGTAACACATTTTATGCCCAAGTAAGCAGATGACGAGTCTCACTCGTCAAATGTACCGAAAGGGTTAATCCTCCAAATTTATTTTGTTGCCTTCAATAAAGGCCAAATTTGACACGATACACTTATGCCAACGAATAATCCAGTCGTCGAAACACTTCATATAAGCACTATGGCTTGCAGCTTCTTCTGCGAATTTTGTTTTATGGCTTCAATGGACTCAAAACGTTTTCCACGAAATAGTAATTTGAGTTTGGGGAATAGGAAAAAATCACACGGGGCCATATCTGGCGAATACGGTATTTGATCGATGACATTCGTTGAGTTTTTAGTAAAAAATTCGTGTACAAAGGTCGATGTGTGGGGTGACGCATTATCGTGGTGCAAAATCCAAGAATTGCTCTTCCATAAATCTGGCCTTTTCCGACGAGCATTCTTTCTCAAACGCCTCATAATGCCCAGATAATATTGTTTATTGACTGCTTGCCCCTCCGGAAGAATTTTCCATCATTATTTCCTTCACTTTGTCGATGTTTTCGTCAGTCGAAGACGTTGAAGGTCGACCGGAACGAGGCAAATCTTCAACCACTTCTCGACTTTCTTTGAATGTTTTGTACCACTTGTATGCTCGTGTTTTCGATAAAGCTGACTCACCGTAGACCTTCTCCAACATTTTTAACGACTCAGCACAAGAAATTTCGTTGGTAACACAAAATTTGAGGCAAACTCTTTGTTCGATATTTTTATCCATTTTAAAAATCGTAGAATACAGTTAAGGACTAACAAAACTATCAGCTGAAAACAAACTGGTTAACGCCAAAACTTTACGTGACAATTAGGTACATTAGTACCAACTTACAGCAAAAAATGAATTTTTATACCTTTTACGCGGGCTTTTGAAATGAACAATTCCCGGTATTTATTTGACAGAATGTATTATATCGAAATCTGTGCATGTATATGCAACACGCATGACTTATGTTCCAATTCTTCGTTCTTCTTAACAGACTGTAGTGTTATATAGCTTTATATGGCAGTAACGGTCCCCACATAAGGACTGTCTACATTAGAGATAATAACACACCACGATGTAGGGAGTGGAAGAGTTTTTTTTCAGTGGAATAAAGCGTAATATCGGGAATGAACAAAATGAATCATTCCCATTTTCTACTCCCAATTGCCTTACTAGCAGCTAATACCTTACTCTTTATTTGTCACTGCTTACTTCCAATTTAAACGCCCTTTATTTATTACTACTTATTTCCAATGTAGACAGTTCTTTAGAAATGTACGTTTTATGCGCGAACGAGAAAGAACGCAAGAATACAAAACAGAGTGCGCTCTTTTCTATGTACACTTCTACCTCTACTCCTCAAATCAAGGCAAACACTCGGTCAAGATATATGTCTACGGTATTTACTAAAGTCAATTGCGTTGAAAAAGGTCCAGACGATTATTACCGAAACATTCGCTTTGTTTTATACGCGAACACTTATATTATTCTCTGCTTCAATTAGCATCTAGCTTTTAATTGCCTATCATTCTCTTTTATATCTTAAGAACCGTTATACTATAATTGTTTGTAGGTATTAATTTTCTACAGTGGATTTGATGTCTTATATGAAAATGACGGGCTCTCTACAAAATCATGGTGCACATACAAAAGACTTACTCATTCTAAGATAAAAATTAACTAAATGGATGGTGTATGTTTTCAGGTATTTCAGATCCGTGCGAAGGTGGCAACATACGCGTACATACCGCTATGACGTTGGAGCAACAGGATCTCGTGTGTCTTACTGCGCAGACCTTGCTACGTGTGTTAGCTCATGGAGGTTACAGACCATTGTTGGAAGGCTCTAATAAATTAGCAGTGGAAATGAGCGTGTGGGCGGGTGGTGTTGTAGCAAGCCCATTGGATAAAGCGTACGAACCACCCACAGAGCAGGAGCAGCAAGAAGATATGGATGAAAGCAACGAGGAAATGATCACTGAGAGCGTTTAGATTTTTTAATTCATGCATCTCCTGTAAAAAGAGAGAAGAGTTTCCCTTTTTTTATGTAATGGGATAATACTAATTGCTTTCCCATTTCTTCATTTATTAAAAAGACATTGTATTAACATTTCCACATAAAATCCGATGATGAATGAATTGTAAGCAATTTGACGTTACATATATGCATGCTGTTGATATTAACACAGCGTATAATTCGAATGTGAAATTGAAAATGTGTCGTATATGAAATTTAAAATTTGCTACTTACTAGTAATTACTAGGAGCAAATTTTACATATTCGTAAAATAAAGAATGGTTTATATGTATTCCATATGAAAAGAAGAGATAATAATTTTTCTTCTAAATTTTTTTTATATTGTGCGCCTAAGTTATTTAACTCGTCAGCAACAACTTTGCTTTACATTTTATTCTTATATCATGTAAAAGAAAAAGAATGAACCGGTCAATCATGATGTGCGTTAGACAGCTATTTTATATGTTCATTCATGATTATATGATTAGAGATGTTAATCAGAAAGAAGGTTAATGTTCATTAAATTGTTAAAAATAAACATTTTCGAAGTATCTAAGACATCTTGGATATTCGGCATTTTTGGCTGTAAATTACGTTTTTCTAATAAGATTACATTTGTTTGCTTATATAGGAATTTATTGATATTTAAGTTCTTCGCTGCAGTCATCTTGTTTAATGACGTCAGAAGCAAGAAAACGTATGTCTATAATTACGAAATATGTTAAGATAAAAGAATACATTTATAAAAAAATGTGACACTTGCGATCAATTGAGTACACTTATAAATATCTCTAAACTCCTATTTTTCCTTTGACAATCTATAAATAATCGTAAAATTAACATGACATAAAACCTCTTTTTTTTAATTTATCTTTCTTTACGATTATATCACGTTAATTTTACAGTTATGTATTGATCGTTGAAGTTGAAGTAAGTCAAAGTAAAAGTTTTCGGAATATTTTGCAAATATACCAGTCGATCACAAATATTTTATTTTTTTTTATTTCAACGTATTCCGTAAGAATTTCGGACGGACGTTTTTACTATCGACATATAGGATGGACTTCTGGTGGAGGTGTAGTGGGTAGAAACACGAGTAGAGTGAGAGGCAGATATGAAGTTTCGGTCGTTTCTTTCTAATAAAGCCTGATTGGTTGCTGTTTTGTCACAAAATCAATAGTACTGTATGCTATGTCAAAGCGTGCCTCAAATTAAACAGGGCAGAAAACAGTAACATCGACAATAATTTGTGTTGTATCTTGCGTAAGATAAGCCTAAAAATGGTAAATAATTATTTTTTATGCGCATTACATTATGTTACATTGCCTGTTTATTATATAAAAAATAGTGTGACGTCATGACGTTATGACTAGTGTTCTGTTATGGCGTATTACGTTGTTGTGTGGAAAAGAGACGATTTTATATTGTCTGCCTACTGTCTGTCTATTTTACTTAAGTTTTTACCTACTCCACCTCCACTAGCAATCCCTTTTAAGTGTAATCCAGCAAACGCTCAAATATTTTGAAGCACTTTTCCTTCTTCATCTATTTTTTGGATCCGTATAAAAGAAGAAAAAGAAGAAATACTTCATAGCATTTATAGCACTTGTTCTGTAATCTTTAAGATCTTGTTTGTAAATCGCACTTTCCATATGTCGATGATTTTTATTCTTTTGACATCATTAATTGATACAGATGACTGCTAGGCAGGGATGAAATAAGAGCACTGAATCATAGAGTTATACGAGGGTCGTTTGATAAGTCCTTAAAAAGTGAAGTATGAAAATATAATTTTTCGGAGTAAACTAGTTTTTATTTTTTATAATCTCTCTCAAGCACAATACACTTGGTCCAACGATGCTCAAGTTTTTTCATTCCTTCCATATAATACGATTTATCTTTTTCCTCAGAATAACCGTTTATAGCATGAATTACTTGAATATTCGAGCCAAATCTTTTTCTACCTATTTTTTCAAGCCTGAAAATAGGAAAAGTTTCAAGGAACCAAATCTGGAGAATACAGTGGATAGTCGACTAATTCGAAACATAATTTATGCAATTTGTCCATTGAAACTGCAGACGTAAGCTAGTGCATTGTCTTGATGAAAGAGCACCTTTTTCTTTGCCATATGGTGACGTTCTTCCTTGATCGCATCGACGCGAAAGTGCGTTACCGCAATGGAAACACCAAAGTTATCCTGAGAAATTAGGATGCGGAAGAACCGCGTTACCGTGGTGGAAACGGCAAGGCCATCCCGAAGAATCGGGATGCGGAAGAGCCGCGTTACCGCGGCGGAGACAGCGAGGCTGTCCCGAAGAATATCCGGACGGGACCTGGAGGACGACCTTTTGCTGACCAGTTTTCCCGGATCTTCGTCAAGAGAAAAACAAAAATCTTCGTCACTTTGCTTGAAAAGGTATTCGTTTTCGACGTATTTGTCGTGCTAACTCTTGTAATCCAAATATCCGCTTTTCAAATCGAACTCATCGGGTCACCTATCCTCATATTTTCCTAAGGCGACGGATTTTCTTTACATTGGATTAACCGCCATCAAATGTAAGTCTATTTTTGTAAGTCAATAATAATAATCGAGTCAATACATAAGTAAGTACGGTGCGGCGTTAGGTCTCATGCGATCACTTCAGATCATAACAAAAAGGTAGTTGCCATCTGGAACGAAAATCGTCTAAATTCACATCGCGGCCTTAATAAATAGTATTTTTATTTACTTTTATTGATTATTGTTTTTCTTTAGTAGTTCAGACTCATTCCATCGATTTCACGAAAGATCACGAACATAATTTTCCACACCTTCCCTCTTTTACAGCAACCTACCCTCGATTTACCTGGCTGCGCAGTGCGACGGGAGCGGAGAAAGGGCGGGGNGGGGGGGGGGGGGGGGGGGGGGGAGACTATGTTCGTTGCTGAAGAATATATACTGAAGGAAAGGATCTATCAAGCAAATAATGACTCGAAACACACTATGGTCTCACCGTTTTTCGTGGTATCGCTTTACGAGGAACATTATCTGACGTTCCATGACGTTTAATATGTTGTATAGCTTGATAACAAGCTATAACAGATATCCCAAGCTCTGTAGAAATCTTCCGATAAGACTTCCCATTTTTGCGAAGCTGCTGTATTTGCCAACGTTGTTCTAGCGTTATATTCTTTCGATTGCTCATCACAGCTGTCACAACACTGTCACAACACGATAGATAGATACTGATAAGTATTGTTTATTGCAGAAATTTTGACCTATATGTGTATTACCACAGTGTATNCTGTCACAACACGTCTCTCTACTTACATTACTCAATAGATACTGATAAGTATTGTTTACATTGCAAAAATGTTGACCTATCTGTGTATTACCACAGTGTACGTAAGTACGTGTCCGCAGAAAATATTATATGACACTTGAGCAAACAAACACAAGAAACTTCTTAGTTATTGTAAATCGATGAATATTGTTTTGCTATCTCATAATATATGCTATAAACTTGTAAAGAACGTAATGGACTTTTGTTTAACTATTTCATGTATAAATACACAACGAATAAAACTTAATTTTTCTAACTGTACGTAAGTATATGTCCGCCACTGTATATATAAGTCATATTTTTAGGGTATATATATATGTATATATATTTTTTTTAGGTATTTTTTTTAGTTATATATATATATATATATATATATATATATATATATA
>NW_014567353.1:0-592 GCF_001313825.1 Dinoponera quadriceps | reverse complement strand
TGTATGAAGAAAAATGGCATACTTCTAAAGATATAGCAACAACGGGTTTTAACTATAGACTTATACAATAGACTGCGCATCCCATATAACCCGATGAGGCCAACATCTCGGAAGTGGGGGTAGGGGTCTGGGAAAACCATCTCATTCTAACATTGTGCTGTCTGTCTCTCTTTGGAGGGAGTACGAAGTGAGAGTGGGGATAGTTCTTCTACGTTTGTTAAAAAAAAAAACACGCGTTGCTCGGGTCGGTACAAGCGATGCGTCACTTACGCANACGCGTTGCTCGGGTCGGTACAAGCGATGCGTCACTTACGCATTCTTCCCCGTTTCTCCCCACTCTCACTTTGTACTCCCTCCAAAGAGAGAGAGAGAGAGAGAGACAGCACGATGTTAGAGTGAGATGGTTTCCCCAGACCCCTGTCCCCACTTCCGAGATGTTGGCCTCACCGGGTTATATGGGATGCGCAGTCTATTTTATAAGTCTATGATTTCAACTGATAGCGAGAAGTGTGTTCCTTTTCAGCGCATCTCTGTGTCACATGCCGCTAGCTACATTAAAGCGTTAGTCACATATGTGTCGAGATCACGAACG
>NW_014567352.1:0-857 GCF_001313825.1 Dinoponera quadriceps | reverse complement strand
GTTTAGTTTTAACGCGTACTAATTTCTTCAGTTGACATTGGAGGCAGTGTAAGATGTATTGTTGGAAGTCTGTTTTCAGATTTTCCCAATAATAATTCTGACGGATTCTATTGTAGGTCTTGGTTACTCCACGATGTCTTCCGACAGGAGTACAATGCATTTCCTGTAATATTGCAGTCCGTATATTCTTTGGTGGATATTTGATCAATCCATTGCAAACGATTATCCCAATGTACGAATCTAGGAACTCCGTTTGAAATCCGGCCTTAATATCGTTCCATGGGACATTTAAAATGTGTTCGTTCTTGACGATGCTTATGCTGGCGAGTTTCAGTTTTTCTGCTAGTTCCCGTGTGTTCCTTATCGCATCTTTCATGTTTTTCAATACCATCGTTGGTCCTTCGCTTTGATCCTCACTGATAGGTAGTATTATATGATATCCCTTTTTCCTTTTGATTAATTTTGCCATTCCTATCGATAAATCCGTTAGTTCCGGCATTTCCTGGCACTCAAATAATTTCCTTGCACCGGTATCTAAAGGATTGCCTGAAGTGTGTGACCCTGGCCCCGTTCGGTGGACGTTCGTCCCGCCCCGGCCGGCGGGGTGGTCGTTTCTGGTATCGCTGGTCGACCGTGTTCGGTGTCGGTGGCCCTGGCGTAGCTCGCCGGATGTCCAGGCGTCTTATTGTGAGAGTGTGCGTGTGTGTGTGTATGGACGAGTGAATGAGTGAGCGAATAAGTGAGCAAACGAGTGTCTGGATATCACGCCGTTTATTTAATTATATCCTACGTTGTTTGGTACAGATTGAATAGTAATAGGCCGTGCTTTACTTCTGCCTTTTAACGCTGGTAAATAT
>NW_014567351.1:0-569 GCF_001313825.1 Dinoponera quadriceps | reverse complement strand
TTTCCGCCTTTCCGCGTCTCGCTCCAGCCGCTTCGTCGGGCCCCTTTCTATCGTACGTCGGCAACTCCGCTTCCAGGCTGTTCTCTTGTTCTCCGATACGCTAGTTTACAGGTGGCTTTATACTCAAAACAAAAGAATGTAATAGCCGTGAATCGTGTCCTGTGCGCAAACGGCGCACAGGATCAATAATCGGTCGCTCGCTCGCCTCCTCCTCCGAGAAGGCGCGAANACGACGCACAGGACCAATAATCGGTCGCTCTCTCGCTTCCTCCTCCGAGAAAGCGCGAGCCTCCGGTCCCTCCTCGGCCGTGCCACGGCCCGAGTGTCATGCAAACATTTTGCATTGTCACAATTCATATTCACACCTGAGTTTGCTTCCTTTCACGATTTTACATTGAGAAACGCATGATATTCTCTCCAATTACGTTCCTTCGGCCATTGAACGCAAAATGGCAAATTCCGCTTGCCGAATGATTTCTATGAAGTTTTCTCGTGGAACAAACATATTTCCTCGAAAAATTTCAAGCCGCGAAATGAATTTGCATTCGTTCATGTTTTTTACTCTGGAA
>NW_014567350.1:0-1016 GCF_001313825.1 Dinoponera quadriceps | reverse complement strand
CAATCACTTAAGAATCCGACATTTCATATGCACCAACCTAATATTATGCATGCGCTTCTCTAATGAGATCTTTAATTTACGGCAGATGGTTGAGAAACGAACGAGATGTAATCGACGCGATCGGAATCTCGACTTCGATCGCGAAGATAGAATGCAGCAGGGCGGAGCGTTGCGGCGAAGATTCTATAGATCCTCGTAAAAAATTTTATTAATCCATGAGTAATATAATATGTAATATAATATCATTTTTATCCGCGAGATTTAAAGCTAAACTCCACACGGGATGAAGGAATAAGGGAGATTTGCAGAGAGAGAGAGANAGAGAGAGAGAGAGAGAGAGAGAGAGAGAGAGAGAGAGAGAGAGATTCAATTTATTATTTCCCATATGTTCGTATTCCATAAAATTTTCTGCAAAACATTAAAGCGCATATAAGAGAAAATATGCCGCTGACTAATCGCATTGACTTTAATCAAAATATTGCGCGACTTTATTCAAATAAAAAGCAACATTAATAAATTGCTCGACGTTAAAAAATATATCATAACGACTGAGCTGGAAATTTGAGATACTTGTAATTATGACTTACATTGAGATAACAACCCGAGATAACAACTAATACTATTATGTGTAGAAAATAGATCTGGTCTATAATAATGTGTATATACAAAGTGTAACAAGTTGAAATACAAATAAATTGAAAATCATATTAGGAATCGAATTTTTAACAAAAAAATTCTTATAAACATGAGTCCAAAAATGTTACCTTAAAATGTTACAGTAAGAAAATCTTAAAAAAATCAAATTTTAATATACATTTTATAACATATAATATACATTTGTTTAAATAATTCAAATATATGTATTGTTTTAATATACATTTTTTTTAATGATGCAAATACATATATTGTTGGTATGTTATCTTTAAAGTATCTTTTAAGTTTCTTGAAGAAAATTTACCAAAAAACACTCAGACATAGCACAACACACGATAGTAAAATAATAAAAGTGCTCTTGT
>NW_014567349.1:0-668 GCF_001313825.1 Dinoponera quadriceps | reverse complement strand
TAGTGGGTGATGGTGATAGCCGCGTCGGAGATGAGGTGAGTTCTCTGTGGAAATGAAAGATCAGGTCGGACGCTTATCCCGACGACGATAACGAACGAATGTCCTGTAAAACTGAGAATGTCGCAGTTCCCATACGGTATGGTAAGGACAACATTTCCCTAATTCCGTTGACCGGAATGCAAATGTATGTATATGAGTATGAAATTTAATTTCCACGAAACTAAAACGCTAAAACGTCGGAACATAGGCGGGAGATGCACCCGTATAAATATATACATGTATATATACTTTGTAAAATGTCCTGCGGTAATTTAAATTTGAATAATACGATTTGGAGTCCCGTTGCGAAATAACATTATTTGTATGTATATAAAGTAAGATATATCGTAGAGAAAGTAATATTNTTGACCGGAATGCAAATGTATGTATATGAGTATGAAATTTAATTTCCACGAAACTAAAACGCTAAAACGTCGGAACATAGGCGGGAGATGCACCCGTATAAATATATACATGTATATATACTTTGTAAAATGTCCTGCGGTAATTTAAATTTGAATAATACGATTTGGAGTCCCGTTGCGAAATAACATTATTTGTATGTATATAAAGTAAGATATATCGTAGAGAAAGTAATATTTTAGTTTTACGGTGCAATTCACTCGGAA
>NW_014567348.1:463-1274 GCF_001313825.1 Dinoponera quadriceps | reverse complement strand
ACCATCTATAGGGAAATTCCGGTTTCATACTTCTACACCTGGTATGTACCTGCTCCTTGGTCGGTTTGGGTGTTATTTTGATTGTATTGAGCGCG
The DNA here is from genome assembly GCF_001313825.1 of Dinoponera quadriceps. Taxonomy (NCBI): domain Eukaryota; kingdom Metazoa; phylum Arthropoda; class Insecta; order Hymenoptera; family Formicidae; genus Dinoponera; species Dinoponera quadriceps. The sequence goes on along the minus strand of NW_014567348.1, from coordinate 1,179 downwards.
TAGACATGCGTTTCAATTCTTTGTTTTCTCAACGACTCAGCCAGTTTCTGTGAAATAAAAGGCATGGAATCGGCGGTCGGAAAATCGTCCATCTTGCCAATATCTAACAAATGTAATTTGTAATTGTTGTTCTTTTCTGGTTTCTTTGGATCGGTATCTTCTTCCCATGATTGTTAACATAAGCAGGGTCACTTGTACTGTTAAGATTTATTTTAAATTTACGGCCGATTGTTTTAAAATATCGGAGTGGAACTTCTATAAAATTTACTAATAATGCAATCACATTTAAAATCAGTTTGCCTAATTTATATATCACATCATAATTGTACTCAAGCAATTTTGACCTCCATTGAAGTATTCACTTACTTATATCTTGAGCATTTTTATATCACATTAGAGTTTTATAATATGTTATAAAGGTAAAATTTCGGTAGTATAAATATAGTTTAAAATGGTGAAATAGTTTAAACGGTAAAAGTTTAATATGTTAAAATTAATATTTCTTTTTCGTAAATAACGTAATAATTTGTATACATTATTTGAATATTGTTCAAGATACGAGATATGTATATCATGGATCGATATTTATCGCTAACATCTGGAAATTGTTTTTTTCTTGTAAATGTGTTTCTTTATAAATTTGAAGAATTTTATATATTATATTTTTTGTTGCTTTTAATATGTGTTTGTATATGATCGTTATATAGATATAGATT
>NW_014567348.1:0-229 GCF_001313825.1 Dinoponera quadriceps | reverse complement strand
ATATAACATTTTCGATAAGAATTATGCTTAATTTGCTTTTGTAACAGTTATGCTTACTACCATAAAGTAATCTGTGAACTTGTATGCCATTATTGTCATTGTCTTTAATAGTATCAGTGATCATGGCGTTAGGATCTTTTATTTTTCTTGTCCGTGAAGTGTGCAGGACGTAACAATGTGTAATAAAAGTGAATAATTTAGGCCTATGAAAACTGGATACAGGTACGTT
>NW_014567347.1:0-568 GCF_001313825.1 Dinoponera quadriceps | reverse complement strand
TTAATAATCTCAAAAGACTTACTGTGATTCGCAATATTATCGTCAATCTGAAAAATGATAATTATTAATAAATATATCATAAATTTAAGTAAATATATTTAATTAACACATCACATAAGATTATTTATTACGTATTAAATAATATATAAGAGGAGAAAGTGATACGATGGCACGCATTTACATTTTGTACATTAACATTGTTGATAATCAATATTTTATATTGATAACCTAACGATTACATTCATTAATCGATGCTAGATTCAAAGTTAGGAAATATTTATTATATAAAAGGAGATATTTTTAAAAATATGGTAATATGATTATGGTCCTACATTATAATTTTGTGGTAATTTTTAAAACAATACCCAAACAGCACACGATATCCTATAGAGTGTGAACATTCTGTGGATATTCTGTGGATGTCCTTAACACATCGGGACATCATCAGGATATCCCTAGGAGATCTATACTTAGGATATCCCTAGGAGATCTATACTGTCTGGGTATATTCTCCGTGTGTATTGTCACGTCCCGGCGTGTCGCGGCCGCTGAGGGGGAATGCGGTGCT
>NW_014567346.1:0-524 GCF_001313825.1 Dinoponera quadriceps | reverse complement strand
GCCGAAAACCGGAAAAGGATTGAGATCACGTAAAAGAAAAGAAAAGAAAAACAGCAGCTCGGGTAACTCGCACGCCTTTATTTGGCCTTCGCGGCCGACGGTACCGAGCGCTCTGACGGAGCGCCCTACGATATATAATTTAACTGTCTCATTCGCGGTATGGTTTCCTTTATTCGCACGTAATCGCGCCGCGTCGGACTCGCGATGTTCGATAGCAGTGGCCGGTCTCCCGAACGGCCGTCAAGCCAAGGGGACAGAACTACGCACGCAAACGACAATAAAAAGAACACCAGAAGATTGCGTTGTGGCGGTCTTACAAAATGCGGGCTCCCGGGCGGCTTGCTCTGGTTGACCTTCGGTCGTCGGCTCGGTCTTTCCCTCTCACTCGCCCTCGTGCGTGATCGCTCCCTCTCGCTCTCGCTCGCCCTTTTTCACTCTCACTTTGCTTGCGCTCCCTCCTTCGTCACCAAAATCTGTCTCCTTTTGTCGTAAGCACTAATCGGCCGAAAGCCAAGGACGAATTG
>NW_014567345.1:0-600 GCF_001313825.1 Dinoponera quadriceps | reverse complement strand
ACATAGGAATATGATTATGGCATTCATGGCGCAGAAAAAAAATTTTTTTGTGGGCCTGTGTTATATTAATAATATATTGATATTGATAAGATATATAATAATATATTGACTGTTCGAGCAAACGAAAAGTGTTCCGACAATTTTACAAATGTGCTGAATCGGTCACAAGTATCATTTTGTTGGTATATCTTTTATATAACTGTCATGTAAAAATTCTTAGTTTATGTATTTTGTCGTTGACGTCATCAACCAAGTTATAATGACAGAGAACCAAGAGAAAAATATTGTAATTATATTAGGTGTATAAATTAATTTTCGGCCCTTATATCATTAAGTGAGCAAAAAAATTCTAAGCTCCTTTACATNCATAATTCAATCTTTATTCAAAAACAAACAAAAAAATATTAATCAGCGAAATATTCCCCGTTTGTATCAATGACCTTTTGCCATCTTTCGGGTAGCTTGTGAATTCCTTGACGATAGAAGTTCACCACCTTCGAAGCGATAGGGTCATCAATGCATTTTCATATTAGGTGAACAACTTTGCTTCTGCCGTTTCCCTATAGATGGCTTTAGTGGAACTTAGTGGTCAAAGGAAAT
>NW_014567344.1:0-915 GCF_001313825.1 Dinoponera quadriceps | reverse complement strand
CTGTTCCCACCCGGATACAAAATCCTACAGCCGCCGGCAGGTGAGACACACAGGAGTAGAAGAATAAAGTATCCTTTTAAGAGATATTATCGTTAAAAGATCAATTTGAGTATCTAAAAAGCGATTTAATTGAAAAAATTTTTGAAGATAGTAGAATCTAACTAGATACTAGAAAAAAAGATTTGAAGAAACTAAAAGTAAAGTACTGTAGAACATATTGTATTATAATAAATGTTTTTCTGTAAATATATTTGTATTTTCTCCTAGGATACGTACCTATTCGCACACCTGCTAGAAAGCTCACAGCGACACCCACACCTATCGCCGGCACGCCTCAAGGTTTCTTCATTCAAACCGAAGACAAGAGTGCCAAGTACGTGGACAATCAACCCAAGGGTAATTTGCCATTTATGAAACCGGAAGACGCTCAGTATTTCGACAAGCTTTTAGTAGACGTGGACGAAGAGTCGCTTAGTCCCGAAGAGCAGAAAGAGAGAAAGATTATGAAGCTGCTGTTGAAAATTAAAAATGGCACACCTCCGATGCGTAAAGCCGCCTTGAGACAAATTACCGACAAGGCGAGGGAATTTGGCGCCGGTCCACTTTTTAATCAAATCCTACCTCTTCTCATGTCACCCACCCTCGAGGACCAGGAACGTCACTTACTCGTAAAAGTTATCGATCGTATTCTCTACAAACTCGACGACTTAGTACGACCGTACGTGCACAAGGTAATTATTTTTGCAACATTATGCAGCTTTTATTTAAATTTACTGTACATTTTGGCAGTTTTACTATACATTTTACTGTACTGTTTTGTTTATCTATTATCAATATTTAGATTCTAGTTGTTATCGAGCCTTTGCTAATCGATGAAGACTACTATGCCCGTGTCGAAGGCAGAGAAATAATTTC
>NW_014567343.1:0-1312 GCF_001313825.1 Dinoponera quadriceps | reverse complement strand
CACAGTCAGCCCGATTGGTGTCGAACCGAATTTTCGTAGTTCGCTGCTCCCTGCCTCTGATCTTTGGCACCTTCAACCTAATATCCAGGGAGGTGTGGTCACAGGTTGTCTAGTCGCAACGTACCTTCCACACGCTGGCGAACAGAGTCATGGATGAAGACGACAGGTTAACGTCGATATACGACGATCCCCATGACGTCTAGTAGGTGGGCGACTGTCCGACAACAGTAAGGACTTCGTATCAACGGGTNTGTCTAGTCGCAACGTACCTTCCACACGCTGGCGAACAGAGTCATGGATGAAGACGACAGGTTAACGTCGATATACGACGATCCCCATGACGTCTAGTAGGTGGGCGACTGTCCGACAACAGTAAGGACTTCGTATCAACGGGTCCGGATAAAGTCCTGAAGCATCGCTCCCCTATCGGCCAATTTAGGGTCACCCCAGTGAGGGGACCGCGCATTAGCATCCATTCCCACTTACACCTTCTGCCCCCTCAGTGAACAAAACACCATTTTGAAGTGCCTGAGGTGCTCCTCTATCTTGTCGCTTTACTGAAAATAGCACGATGCGACGTAGAAAGAGAAGCCGGGTGCTCCCACTTCCGCACATGCGCAATGCGTCGTGCTAAGCTGCGAGACCAACATTATATGGAATTCGGTGTTACAAGGGACTACTGCGGCCCAAGGACGTTGCGCGCATACAGCAGCCACCCTTATTCCAGTCCCTAGCCCGACGAAGGCGTACCTACTGCCCTGCTTCCGGACGTGCAACTCCTGCAAGAGCAGGATGTCCAGTCGATTTCGGACAATAAGTTGACGAACTTCCCCTGTCACCACAGCCAAACGCCTTAAGTTCAGCTGCAGCAACCTCATTTCCGTGGATCTAAGCAACGCGGGCAGCGAAGTGTTCCTGCCAGGCACCAGATGCACGGAAAAATCTACTACCTTTACTGGGGTTTGGGGCGAGTTCGCAATGGCGGCATCTACGTTCATCGCGGAGCTATTGCCAGAGCCTATTCTGATTTGCTTCACCCAGTCGAGGATTGTCGGTGTGACCAGCCTAACACATATCTCTAAGCTAACATTAACAGCACGAAGGCTGAGAAACTGGGCCGTGCACCGAATTGTTCTGAGCCGCGGATGTGCCCGGGCATGATTGGTCGAGGCGCCCTTCTGAAAGTGGTGGCCTCAACCAAGCGCGCGACCGAGCGTGCACGCAACAGAGCATCAGAGAATTCCCCCGCTTCCAAAGTTGCGACCCTGTCTTGTCGGAAGCGTTCAGCCAGACGGACACTCCTTCTCGGCAC
>NW_014567342.1:0-985 GCF_001313825.1 Dinoponera quadriceps | reverse complement strand
GAGAGAGAGAGAGAGAGAGAGAGAGAGAGAGAGAGAGAGAGAGGGGAGTTCGTTAGTCACGCAAATGCAAGGTACGTCTTCGAGTTTGTGAATCAATATTCTGGAATGCGAGTAACTATGGCTTCGATGTCGATTCTAACAAATATGCTACGTGCGAACGTACGAAATTTCTTACACCTACGAGCCATAAAGCGGAGATGAATGTACTTACGGAGTATCGAGGTATATAACGCGCGGAAAGCGAGAGGAATAAAATGTCGAGGTAGAGATAAAAAAAAAGAAAAGACAATTTCTGTACAGTATTACGAGAGAAATTGCGACTGGTTGTGTCGAGAAAAGGAAAGATAAAAATAGAGGAAAAGTGGCAATTTGTTTTCATAAACCGAAGGAGGCCTCTATCAGATGAGACGCGAAAATGTAAATAACGATCGATAACTTCGCGAGAGGTAATACCCGGTGCAAACACTCTCGGATAGTCTGTTACACAACGATGCGAGAGCGAAGGAAATGGTCTTATATCACGGTATATTTCTCTGTGTCGCATTCCAGTTGCGTCTTTTGAAAACGATATAAAGGAAAAGGGAAAGAAACGAAGTGTTCCCCCGTCGCGCAAGCGCATTCGTACACGCCTATTCGTGTATATCAACTTCGTCTGCTCCACTCGCGTATTTACACAGTGTTGAAGTTTTCGAATTTTAATTTCATTTCTATCTGTGTTATATATATCTGTTGGCCGATTGCGGATTGAGGATCGAGATCAGGCGTGCGCAGCATTTCAAGGCGGTAGATAACGACGATTCCGGGCGTACGAAGCGTCGCTCTTAACCATACATCGTGCCTTCGTCCGAGTGGAATTAATACGCTAGACGCAATATTACATTCCTTATTGTATCTATCATACCGTCGCGAGGAAACGCGAGAAGCGCGATCAAGGCGTTCCTCGAAGGAATCCATACTGCCTCGACAGTAGGTGCGCGAGTCCTGT
>NW_014567341.1:0-2364 GCF_001313825.1 Dinoponera quadriceps | reverse complement strand
TGATAAAATATTATTGCTTTCCTCGGCCCGTTATTTAAAATACAATTTTACAAAAAATTGCTCGTCATTTATGGTGTCACAACATGAAGAAGAATATGCTTTATACGATTAGCAAATATAACAGCTGTATTTCCCTTTACAGCTCGTCCTTGCCACGCGTATCCGCCCAATCTTCCTTGATTAAATCCGCGCCTTTCTCCCCTATCATTATCGTAGGCGCATTCGTGTGTCCGCTAATGATCGTTGGCATGATAGACGCATCTGTGACTCTGAGTCCGTGTACTCCGTGAACTTTTAATCGAGCGTCCACTACGGCCGTGGGGTCGTCCCGAAGGCCCATTTTGTTTGTACCAGCAGCATGTAGATACGGGAAGGACATATGTCGCAAATTGCACTTCCAATATTCGTCGGAGTCAGGTTCAGTGTGTCGACAACCCGGAATATCTAAATGATGCAGCCATACTCCTCGTCTTGTAAATGTCTCGGTCTTCAGCATTTTCTTTATGAAGTCTAAGGACTTCATCATTGTCTCAATGTCTTCCTCCTTGGAGTAGTAGTTTGCGTAGATCTCTACGGGAACCGCGGGATCCTTGCTACGCAGTCTCAGCTCACCCGAGCTCTTTGGTTTCAGTAGAATAGAAACAGGGTGTATTATTTCCACAAGCATTTTATCGAGCATTTTTATTATCTCGTGCATTATTTCGTCGTCTATAAATGAACCTGAAGTTTTTAACATGTACGAGTTATGCTGCGAAAAGTGCAGATGAACGAACTCGATGTCGGGGTACTTGAAGTTCGAGTCGCTTACATTGACGAAACCTATAAAATCTATACCAGGAACAGTTGCCAGACTACCTTGTTTGTGCATTAGGCATCGGTATGCCTCGTCCAGCATAAACGTTGATGACAGCGTCGATGTTGTTGTTTCGTTTTTGTAGATCAAGTATAAGCCCTGCCAACTGATATGGTCCTGAAGATTTTGACCGACTGGTAAATCGACTACACTCGGCACTGTCATTTCAAGCAGATGCTGCTTAGGTCCGATGCCGGAGAGCATTAGTATTTGCGGACTGGCGATACTGCCAGCGGACAGAATCACCTCCTTCGATACTTTCACGTCAATCGACCTGCCGTCTTTCAGAGTCGCACGTACTCCGATCGCCCGAGTACCATCCAGAAGAACTGCGTCGGCTCGGGTAGATTTCATCACATAGAGATTTCTCCTGTCCTTGATCGGCGACAGGAAGGCTTTCGCCGTGCTCATCCTACGACCTTCATCCAAAGTTCCTTGAGCTTTGCCGTATCCAATGTAACTATCACCGTTGATAGTTTTTAAAACAGGCACATTCAACTCGCGAGCAGCATCCACAAGCATTTTTTGCATTTCTGTGTCGGTGTAATTGAAATCTCTGATATGCAACGGCCCATTGTGGCCGCAGTACTTTCTTCTCCACTCGTCATCGTGACTATGACCGCAGTGTTGTGATTTTTTGAAATATGGCAGAACTTCCTCGTAGCTCCAACCTTTGTTACCCATCCGGGACCATTCGTTGTAGTCCTCTTCGTTGCCGTAAGTGTAGAACATTCCGTTTATCGTAGAACTGCCGCCCAGAGCCTTGCCTTTATGCCATTTGCATAGCTTGTTCTTGGCGCCATGGCAAGCGAGCTTCTCGGGTACGACATCGTAGGCGTAATCTTCCGGCGACGATAGCAATTCCAGAAACAATCCGGGGATTTCGCTGGTAGGCGAAGGATCGTCTCCGGCCTCGATCAGTAACACCTTCCAGTTTTCTATCTCGGTTAAACGATTGGCTATTACAGATCCGGCGCTTCCAGCGCCTACAATGACAAAATCGAATTCGATGTTGCTGTGTATGATTTCTTCCGAACGATCCGTTGGATAGTTGTTATTATTGCTTAAACCGCATTGCGCAATTAGAAGCGTTCGTAATAATTGCAGGAAGACGAACGTGGAAACATTAGTCGTTGCAGCTGCACAAGTGGCTGGCAAGCACGCTTCCATGATCGTGCTGTGTTGCGTAATGTTTGCGTTGTTTACGTAATGATTTTATTCTGCCGAATATACAGAATTTAAGATTAGTGCATATTGCTTGAATTATCTACAAGTTGTGTCGTAATATTAAGCTGGTTATCGGTTAACTTTTTGCTTTTAAGTGAGAGGAAATAAGATATTAGGAGAAAAGAAATAGTGGTAGTATAGTATGTATCTTAATTAAATTGCACATTATGTATATTAAATTAATTATTCCATATCACCGGAATTTATATTTCTATGATTACTCACCGTGTATATGAGAGATTTATTTTGTGTTCCCGGTTTTATCCTCTTCTTTTTGACAAATC
>NW_014567340.1:0-5068 GCF_001313825.1 Dinoponera quadriceps | reverse complement strand
TATGACAAAGATTCGGATTGAAAAACTGATTATATTTCCCTTCCGACGGTACCTTAATCCTGTGCAAGGACTTATTAAGTGTTGCAGCCGCCATATGTATGAATAATTGACGTTTACGAATACTTGATTCTTAACTTTAATTTCGCAAAATACTGTAATAAGCACGTCACCTCAGCTAAAATAAAGATTGTCTATGTAAGAATTCGATAAACGTGTTAAGTCATTGACCGTTCGAATAGTACTGATAAGAAGTATGTAAATATGTTTGCCACTGTCGAGAGGATTGTTGACAATCCAGATTATAACCGACCGTAGCCACAGATATCCATTAGCAGGTACAATATGGCCAATGTAATACAATTGAAATGCGTTGGAATTATTCAGCTATTACCTTCATCAGGCAGATATTGAAAAAAATAATTATTGTTTTTGAGAACATATACTCGCATCTGTTACCGTTACGCATTTTAAAATCCAAATATAAATTGTCATCAGGTATATCTGGAATCGCATAAAGTCCTAAATAAGACAAAAGTAATCTTAATCTTTATTATGAGAATTTAAGCCTTTGCGGCGTGAATAAATATTCGTTGTGTCTTTCGAATTAACGTTACGTCTTTCGAAAAATTGAATTCGACGTCGATCTTCACTTTAGAAAAATAAACGGAAATGTTTACAGGTCATCGGATACAAATCCTAGAAAGACGCAACGCCAAATTCGGAAGCCACTTCCAATGTTAATCCTTTCTATGGCAAACCTAATCGTGTACTGATGAAAACTGAACAGGGAATATCTTTGTGTAATTATAATGATTAAGTACACATTAGTATACTTATATTATTCTAAAGTGTTATTTTATTAAGTTTTACTGATCTTGCCCTTTTCGGGATCTTATTTCATGTATTATAATTTGTATATTCTCAGTCTCTAACATGGATATTTCGTAGTATTTATTATAGTAGATTTGTCAAATAAAAATTTTATTTTTTGATTCTTTATAAAAAAAATTGTTATTTGTCTAATTTAAAATTATGACAAAATTTTATATTAATTATTAATTCCAATATATTTTATATATAATTTATATAAACTGTCACACACACACGCACACACACACACACACACACACACACACACGCACGCACGCACGCACGCACGCACGCACGCACGCACGCACGCACGCACGCACGCACACAATATTTTTTAATACTTATTGTATGCAGCATGCTCGATAAATTTCGGGTTATCCGTGATATGCATGATAAAACGAATTAAACGGAAAACTCATGTACCATTTTACAATTATTTAGAAATTATTGCGAATTTTGAAAATGATATATGACTTCGCCGTTCAATCTGATCCAAATAACTTTCACATTTTGGGTTGGCAAACAATTTTCAAACATTGTGTATATATATAATCAAAGGACAAATGTTAGAATTGAACGATTTCGATAAAGCAAATATCGTCCAATTCTAACAATAGTTGTTTATTCTCGTTACCTGAGGTTAAACATGATAGAGATTCAATTGTATAACTTGATGAGGACGTTATTAAAAACTGATTAATTTCCTGATTATCATGCAACGTTACATGATTTCTTAGGATCCGATAACCTTACAACTAAGTACCTTACCACTGAGTACCGACGACCAGTAGAGGTTAACCTGATCTGGATAAGATAATAACGAAGGTATCATTTTCTCGCGGACGAATTTTAATCTTGTGCATGGTTAATTACATGAACAGAATAATTTTCGTATAATAGTAATTATGTAAATAGCGCAAGCGTCAGTGTTCGTTTAGTCCTAAAAATTCTACAGTTAGTAGTTCTACAGTTGTATATAACAATCGTCAACATTTACAATATAAATATTTGTTACATGCGTTCTAGGCCTTTGAGAATTATTTACTTTTTTTAGATCCTTATAACGTGTCCTACTGGACTCTGCATGAGATTTAAAATGAATCAGAAAGTAAAAATATTCGGTTAAATGATGTAAAATCTTTTCCAAAATATTGTAATTTCCTTTCCTATTCAATAATATCGTAAAAAGAGAAATAACACGCCATTTAGAAGAAATTGATCACAAGAAAATAGTCTCATTTTATCTAATTATCAAAAAAATCTTAATTTGACTAATTATCTATAAAATAATATGACAAATGTTGAAATACCTTTAAATAGTTGATTTCTTCCTTCAAAGATATTTTCTGTTTTTTCTTAAAAAAAAAGGAAGTCACTCCGATTCAAAACGTAGTAGCTCATTTCCGCAATGCTGTCTGGAAATTGCGATCTTGATACGAATTGTTTGCTTCGATTCGCGATTGTCATGAACTTCTGTTATCGAGGAAATTAAACATTCTTTTATATAGATAAAACAGTTAATATAATTGAATATTTTTTTGTTTGAAAAGAATAGAGATTGAATAGAGAAGATAGAGAAGAAGATAAAAAAGCGAGACGCCGGAAAGTATTCGAAACTTTCAGCCAAGCGTTCGTGTGATAGTAGAATAAGTTAAGCTCAGTAAAAAAGTGATGCTCCACATATTTTCTGAAAATGACTAATTAATATCACCTAACAGCAAATTTTTTGTTCGATAAAGGAAGTAAAATTTTTTGTAGTATAAAAATCTTGCAATCTTTAACATCATACAACTGTAACACTATGTCGTGTAATCACAAGATCATGTCTATGATATTCTCGAAATTTCGATGCGAGTAGTTACTTATTTCGGCTTGCAACTGTCTTCATGCAGATTAGATGTTTGGACGGTAACAGAGACATCATTTTCTCATTAATAAATTTTAAGTCTGGCACTTATATTTAGTTGTATGAATTGAGATTTTTTCCTTACAATAGTGATTAACTATTTAAAGCGCGTGTCTGTTATCTAAATTCCCCAAATGTAAATTAATTAAGAATTTATCGAATTAAAATATTCATTTTTCGATATTTAACATAATCTCAATTTAAAAATTTCGTTGGTATTAGAAATATTGTTAGGTTAAGTGAGAATAACAAGGCTTCCAGTTTTTACTACTCGTTCCATCACCTGAATAAAGTATAATACACCAAGAATTATTGCTATAATTTGCAAAAAATGAATCTTAAAATTATTATTGATAGAAGTTATATGAACTCCTCCAAAAAAGTGATATCAGAAAATTAGAATAAGTGAGAAAAAATTCCAGCTAAAATAAAAGTATTACAAAATTACGTACACTGAAAGTAAAAAAATCAAATAAGTTGAATGTACCAATTCGTGACATGTCCCAACTTATAACAACTGCATCTGTTCTGCTTAATAAATCATATAATATTGCTCCATATTTATCCTAAGAATGTTTTTATTCTAAATTGAATATATTATCTGTTATAACAAGTTTAAAATGCAATTAAAAATTACAATGAATGTCGGAATACCATTATTATAAACGTGTTATTAATACTGGTAACAGTTTGGACAATTAAGATATCTTTGAGTTTGGCCGTTAAATAAGGTATTTTTACATATATGCCTTTGTAGATATATTTTAGCTTCAAACGATTGACGTCGTACAATTAAAGTAGTGAAGACATTAAAAAACATTTTGCAAGCGAAAAAGTTACATCATATGCATTGTTTGTAATCAATATATGTTATATCGCCAATAGGTATGAAGTTATTTGCCTCTATTACTGACTATCTAAATACGAGGGTTGATCCAGAAATAAGGTTCCCATCAATTTTACAAATAGACAACATTGTTTATTCTCATAGAAATTTACATCGTTGGAAAGATGAAACTTTGCTCTATTTTTCTACATAATCGCCATCTTTTTCTACGCATTTTTGTAGACGGTGCTCCAATTTCTGTATCCCAATGTCGTAGAACTCCGCCGCCAACCCGTCGAGGAAGCGTTTCACTTCTTCTTTGACTTCATCGTCGTTCCGTGCAACACTGAGAAACCGCCAGCGAGGACGACTGACAGCCGGTGTAACGCTGCTTCACGACAACGTACGTCTCCCGTCAAACCTAGGAACTTTTGACACACTTAGGGTGGACTGTCATGCCCCACCCACCTTAAAGTCCGGACCTCGCGCCTAGTGATTATCACTTGTTTCCCAAATTAAAGGAACACTCGGGTGGCCAACGCTTCCGGAGCGACGATGAAGTCAAAGAAGAGGTGAAAGGCTTCCTCAACGAGTTGGCGGCGGAGTTCTACGACATTAGGATACAGAAATTGGAGCACCGTCCACAAAAATGCGTAGAAAAAGATGGCGATTATGTAGAAAAATAGAGCAAAGTTTCATCTTTCCAACGATGTAAATTTCTATGAGAATAAACAATGTTGTCTATTTGTAAAATTGATGGGAACCTTATTTCTGGATCAACCCTCGTAAATATAGCAAAAAATAATATGACAGAAAATAAAATAACATAAACATATCTATTCTTAAGAAGATGTGAGAGGTAAAGTTTAACTACAGTATAATTAAAGATAGAGCGCGAGCGTGGCATAGCAGATAGCGTACTAGTCTACTATGTAGCGATCCCGAGTTCGATCCGGATAGAAGCCAAAAATATTTACGCTCGTGTCTCCTCTCGGACGGCAATTGCAAACCACTGAGAGAGCAGTATTCCTTGCCTTGAGAAACGGTGCCGTTCGGAACCAGCGTTAAATTGTAGGTCCTCCATAATACCTGTGTATAATCAACGTATGCACCACAGGTATATGAGAAAGGTCACCACGCCCGGATGCGGGCAACAAGATTCAAGAGAGATAATTAAATAATAGCATCTAGATTACAATTCTCCCACAATTTAGCAAATAGTACAAATATTAGTTCTTGAGCTATCAGTTGTAATGATAAAAACAGTGAAGAATACCTTTCAGATTTTGAAACAACTTGTGATTTTTGTCTATCGAAAATAGAGTTGTCTGTACGTTCCTTTGCTGCTAGTAATATAGACATATATATATATATATCACAAATTGAAACGAAATCAAAGATATATATCAGTTAATGGTACTTCCGTCATTTCTGAGAACACATTATAGATTAATTAAAACGTCACA
>NW_014567339.1:0-1326 GCF_001313825.1 Dinoponera quadriceps | reverse complement strand
GGCGTCGGTGGTAATGATAAATTCCTTTTTGAATTCCGGATATTTTAATTTTAAAACTATTTTGTCACAAGGGCCAATAGGGAAAGACAACTCTATAGCTTATGCTAGCCGCGTAGTATCTCGTGCGGAACAAAATTATAGCACGACGGAAAAGGAACTGCTAGCAATAGTATGGGCAGTGAAACATTTTCGTCCATATATATACGGAACGAAATTCCAAATAATAACCGACCATAAACCATAGGTATGGCTATTCAATGTCACCGACCCCGGATCACTGTTAATCAGGTGGCGACTGAAGTTAGAAGAATATGATTATGAAATCATACACAAAGCCGGACGAGCGAACTCGAACGCCGACGCGCTCAGTAGAAATATAATACGACCCGTCTTAAAAATAGACGTGCGGAATGAGGTAGAGGAAGAAAAATGTAAGGAGAAATACGACAACGAAACAAAAAACCCTCGGAACTATACAGAAGAGAAAAAAGACAAATATTTTACGAATATCATGCACCTCTAGGAGAGCACCAAGGCTTACAAAGAACAATAAACAGAATACGGCTAAATCACCAATGGAAAAATATGGCAGCCGATAAAAAAAATATATTAATAAGTGTGAGCTCTGTCAGAGAAACAAATTATCACAAAAAATAAAATGCTTCTCGTAATCGCCGATACGCCGTGCAAACCATTTAAAAAATGCGCATTAGACGTAGTAGGACCATTAACAATAAAGAAGAATGGAATTAAATATATACTAACGTTCTAAGATAATTTAACTAAATTCAATAATGCAATACCCATACCGAATCAAGAAGCCTCAACCATCGCGAAAGAATTTGTAGAAAAGATAATTTTGGAACACGGTATTCCTGATAAAATATTAACAAATCAAGGAACAAATTTTCTAAGCAACGTGTTTAAAAACACTTGCAAACTATTAAGAATACAAAAAATACAAACAACTGCGTATCACCTGCAAAGCAATGGCGCGTTAGAACGCTCGCATAGAAAGCTCACGGAATATTTAAGGCATTACATTAATACCGACCGGTCAGACTGGAATAAATGAATGACCTACGCAATTTTCACATATAATACTACGCCGCATACCAGCACGTTACGGCAGCGAAAAGGTTTGGACAGCGAGTGGCAATAAAATCGCAAAAGACGTTTTTCGTAGTTTATTGAGAAGTGAATATTTTTCCTTGTAAAAAATAATCCAATGCCTAAAAGAAGTAATAGTCAATTGGTGCAAGGTCTAGAATACAGTAAGTGACAATGTTTCCAAGTCCAGCTCTTGTAGTTTGAGCAGCATTGTTT
>NW_014567338.1:370-827 GCF_001313825.1 Dinoponera quadriceps | reverse complement strand
TGCAGCTTCCTCCAGCATAGGCGGTATGATTCTATTTCGACGACTGCCAGTTTAAGTTCTCGTGTCGAAGTGAAAAATAGAGCGGGAAGTAAGAACAAAGGAAGAAGTCAGAGAAGAAAGGAGAAGAAGAAGAGGAGAAAATCGGAGAAATTCAAGGATGACGATCGTGAAAGTCAGGGAGGAAAGGAAGGTGTTTGAGGCCTTTGTACGGATAAGTTTTAAGGCAAAATATTATTTTCTTGGTAGAGCCAAATTTATAGCCTTTAAATTTCTTTCCCCCTTTTTTCTAGATGTATGAGAGTGCCTTTCATGTCCGGGGAAAAAGGATTTTGGGAGAAGACTGATCTGATAAATTACAGGATTTGCCTCAGGTATGAGGCTGATGAATTTTGGCGGATTTGAGAAGAGAACTGGAATAATCATTTGGAATGGAACACTTACGGGTTCTACGAATTAT
>NW_014567338.1:0-222 GCF_001313825.1 Dinoponera quadriceps | reverse complement strand
GGGGGGGGGGGGGGGGGAGGGTCTTAGCGGGTATAGAACGTGGTTGGTAATAATAACGGATTCGGGGAGGCGCGCGTGTGACGGGGCCCGGCGCAATCAGCGTCTTCGGCGTATCACGGCGCACCTGTGCCCGTTCCGGCTATGGGCACAAGCCTCTTTTGACAGGTAGGGTTTAGTGCCCCATAGTAAATACAGTTTTATACGAAATGTAGTAATAATAAT
>NW_014567337.1:0-3628 GCF_001313825.1 Dinoponera quadriceps | reverse complement strand
ATATACGTAACTCGCGGAAATTCAAAATTCGCGATACTTTTTGAATAGATCTAGTATGAGGTGAAACTTCTTTTTTTTGCAGCAGTACAGACTTTGCAAGCCTTTCGCGGGTTTTGAATTTTTCCGTTGCCAATAATACTTCTTATACTGTGTTTCCTCATGTCTGCGGAAAGCCTGTCCGGTGGATTATACCTCGGCGATCTTTTATTATATTGAGCAGCTGATCTTGATTCTTGCTCCACTTCATTCGCGCCAATCCATGAAGTTACAAGATTCAGTAAAAATTTTTTGAATCTGATAGGATTATTGGAATTTTTTATATAAATCTGGTACGCATTAAATAATGCCCAGTTTATGAGATATAAAACTGTTTTCTTTGTCCATTTTTTTGTCTTGAGTAATATAGAATAATACGACAGGTATTGATCAGCGCGGTCGACACCTTTCATAAATTTATTGTATTCCCGTATACAAATTGGTTTTACGTTGGTCTTTTTTGTTCTTTTATTCATACATTCGACCATATTTGCTGAATGTATCGTGGAAATCATGGTTATCAATTGTTTGTTTGAATTCCATTTTTGTACCAAAATCTTCCCTTTTCTACAAAATTCCATAAACTTATCTTTTAAAGTATTATTTTAAACAATTTGGCACTCTGTTTGCCCTTATTGTGCCACAGATGTTTGTTTTGTGTTTTAATAATTCTTCTGCGACCTTTACGCTGTTGTAATAATTATCCATATATGTTATACCGTGCCATAAATTTAAATACGGTGATAGTACAGAAAATATTGTCGTAATTAGGGATTTTCCTTGTGCACAGTATATTTCTAAATTACATACGAAGTCTGGTTATTAAATAACGATACTGCTTATGAAAAAGAGTTTTTTTTTAATTATTCTACAATCGAATGCTCCCCTTCAATGTACTCCCCTCCCCTCGCCACACACCGTTCTATTCGTTTTTTCCATTGGTCAAAGCAATGCTGGAAGTCTTCTTTTGTAAGTGTATTTAGGAGCTCAGCCAATTTTCGCCTCTTCCATCGACTCAAACCTGGTTTCTTTTAAGACAGACTTGATCTTTGGAAACAGGTAAAAGTCACAGGGTGCTAAATCAGGCCAGTACGGCGCGTGTTTGAGCACTGGAGTGCCTCTAGCGGCTACATAACGCTTCACAGACAGCACGTTATGGGCAGGTATATTGTCCTGGTGCAAGATCCACGACTTGTTTTTCCACAACAGTTCCTTTATCGGCGTTTACAGTCTCAGCAATCATCCTAATGCTCATACGACGATCTCCGCGCACAATTTCATTGATTTTAGTCACTATTTGCGAAGTTGAAACAGAGACAGGTCGACCTGGACGTTGGTCATCTCCGGTGCTCTCTCGGCCTTCAGAAAACCGTTTATACCTTTCGAAAACACGCGCACGAGATAGAGAATTCTCACCATAGGCCTCTTTCAACAAGTTATAGTACTCAGTCGGAGTTTTTTTTAATTTAACGAGAAATTTCACATTGATCCGTTGCTCGTGTTTTTCGTCACACATTGTTATCGGCGCAAGGAAAAAACCCGTTCGTTTCTAACCTCTATAGAAAAAATACTACTACAGCGACAAAAACGAGTTTTCGTACTGGAATAGTAGACACTTCCACCTATTCAACGCTGCATTCGTTCCCCCCCTCCCTTCCCCTCTAGGACGCAGTCTCGTTATTTAATAGCCAGACCTCGTATATACCCGGATGACGTCTCACATACCATACGAACCAAAATTCCATACTTTATCATTTTTGGGGTTATGCGTACGAAAAGATAGCCTTTCCCTCCATGGAATGATACTTTCATCCAACGATAATTACTTCTCAGGTTCATAAATTCTTTGAAATTTTTCCACAAGGTTTAGGTAAACAGGTTTTATTTTATTGAGCCTTTCGTGAAAATGCTCATTATTCTTAAAGTGCCAATACTTCCATAACTGTCGGAATCTGTTTTTTGGCATTGTGTTTCCGAAAATAGGTGTATGTAATACTGGGTGAGTCGACAAATAATTGTCTCTTTTTGATTTTTTTACTAGTCCCATTACGACAAGAAGGCCCAAAAATTTTTTCATTTTTGCAATGTTTGTGTCAATCCAAGCTTTATTCTTCGTTGATCCATTGTTGTTATCATTATTTTGTTGATAATATAAGTTTGTTTCTGTCGCAAAGTTAAATAATTCATCACCAAGAAACATTTCTAAACTTGACATTATGTCTTGTGTGCATGTTACTTGTAATTCTGACCGTTCCAGACAGGTATGGAACCCAAGTTCAAAATCAACTTCTGACCAATCATATTGCAAAGAAATCTCTTCGTCACTTTCAGAGTCACTAATTATCGGTCTTCCCTTATTTTGGAATCGTCTCACAACAATATCGCTCGCTGTCCAAATTACTATCACTTTCGCTATCAGAACTATTATCCACGTTTGATAACACATCGGCATATGTAAAGCATTTTGAAGAATTTTTTATCACTTGTAATAGATCGAAGCTTTCGATATTCGAAGGCAACGAAAGACAATCTCATACTAATAAAACCGCTACAAAAAATGTCCGCTTAAAAAATTTCAACAAAAGACGATCTGGTAAATTGGGAGAGGAAAACAGTAGAAACCACTGTTCCTTATTCATCAATTGTTGCTCTGCATCAATATGTGTACTTATAAAAACATCGGAATGAAGCATCACCACTGGCGGAAAGAAGTCACGTGTACGTGACAGTGGCCGGCAAAGTGTTAATCTATTAAGGAGGTTGAAAAAAGCATCGTTGAATTTATCAACTCAAAACAACCATCTTTTTTTTAAAGTGGAATTCGACAGTTGCCTGTAAAATGGCGGAAATTTGCAGAAAGTGAAAGGGATTACTTTGAAGATTAGATTAACTATTCGTTTTTTTGATAAATAAACATCAAAATTTTATTAAACCGAGAATTAAGTTGCGCACTTAATACTATTTAAAGAATATGAAGAATACGATTACAAGCGTCCCAAACCCCGGGGGGTCCAATTGTAACAATAGAGGGAGACAATTGTGCCCATAATTATGAAAGTGGTCTAAGTCATATATTTCTTGTTTCGAGTGGTCTAAGTCATATATTTCTTGTTTATTTAATGAATTGCATTTGAACGAATTAAAAAATATTTTTATATTATGCGACATTTTAATTTATAATTTTCTTAGTCTTGATTGATGGAAATTTATTATGAATATGAAATTTTGTATAAATTTCATACGAAAATGTTGTTTTTAAAGCTTGAATTGACTTAGACAATTTTCAAAATTAATTGAATGTCCTATAAATGACTTAAAGCAATAAAGAACTATGAGTTTTGAAACAATAACTTTAATGAAATAATTCATGAACATTTATTAATTATTTTTAAAAAGTAATCCATTTTTATCATTTCTAGTTTTTAAAATTCTTAAAATGTTCTTGAAAAACTGGAGGGATATATGGTAGTAAACACATAATATCTTTATGTTTTTTTTTCCGTTACTGGTCTAGGGGTGGTGTATAATGGAAGTAATTTAAGAGGGAAGTCTACTGTGACAAGGGAAAAAACAGGCCGATTTTCCGAATTTT
>NW_014567336.1:463-970 GCF_001313825.1 Dinoponera quadriceps | reverse complement strand
TTGTGACAAAAGTCCTACACAGTTCATTTCACCTTTCAAAAGTTTAAACATAAAGACAGCATTTTGTGTCATTCGTCTATCCTCAAGTTTATTCAGCTCCAAAAACAAAAGACGAGTCTCGTAGCATGGTAGATTATCATTCCAAAAAATGCTTCGAAGCGCAAACGACGAAAATTTACGTTGGACTGATTCAAGACAAGATATGTGACAATTGTAATAAGGACACCAAATAGATGAATTATATTCCAAGATACTTCGCACCAGACTAACATAAAGAGCTTTAGTGACATGAGGGTCGTTGAATTCTTTTGACCAGCGTTTAATCATACCTAGACGGGAAGATGCTCTTGCTTTGATGATGTTTATATGCTTGTTAAAACACATTTTTTTGTCGAAAGTTACTCCTAGGTCACAAAATTCGGATACTCTTTTTACCACAGAATTATTCAGCAAATAATTGTATAAAATGACAGAACGTTTACGACAAAAAGTTAAAATATTGCACTT
>NW_014567336.1:0-217 GCF_001313825.1 Dinoponera quadriceps | reverse complement strand
AGAACGTTTACGACAAAAAGTTAAAATATTGCACTTACTTATGTTTATTGATAGGTCATTTTCGTAGCACCATGTCGATAAACTATTAAAGTCATTTTGTAGCTTCATGCAGTCAGATGTTGTGTTTAGAGATTTGTATATTTTAGCATCGTCGGCAAATAACAGAATTTCTGAGTCTTTAATAGCGTTGGGGAGGTCGTTTATAAATAACACAAAT
>NW_014567335.1:0-1664 GCF_001313825.1 Dinoponera quadriceps | reverse complement strand
AAGATGAAACTTTGCTCTATTTTTCTACATAATCGCCATCTTTTTCTACCCATTTTTGTAGACGGTGCTCCATTTTCTGTACCCCAATGTCGTAGAACTACGCCACCAACCCATTGAGGAAGCGTTTCACCTCTTCTTTGACTTCATCGTTGCTCCGGAAATGTTGGCCATCCAAATATTCCTTTAACTTGGGGAACAAATGATAATCACTAGGCGCGAGGTCCGGACCGTAAGGTGGGTGAGGTATGACAGTCTACCCTAAGTGTGTCAAAAGTTCCTGGATTTGACGGGAGACGTGAGGTTGTGCGTTGTCGTGAAGCAACGTTACACCGTCTGTCAGTCGTCCTCGCCGGCGGTTCTGGATAGCTCGCCTGAGTTTTCTCAGTGTTGCACGGAGCGACGATGAAGGCAAAGAAGAGGTGAAACGCTTCCTCAACGGGTTGGCGGCGAAATTCTACGACATTGGGATACAGAAATTGTAGCACCGTCTATAAAAATGCGTAGAAAAAATGGCGATTATGTAGAAAAATAGAGCAAAGTTTCATCTTTCCAACGATGTAAATTTCTGTGAGAATAAACAATGTTGTCTATTTGTAAAATTGATGGGAGCCTTATTTCTGGATTAACCCTCGTATATATATATATATATAAATTTAAGTCAATAAAAATTTTGATATGGAAACATGTTTAAATAACCGAAACTGAAAATCCTTAATTTAAATGATTTACCGATACTTTCATTTTCCAGAAAACTAAAACTGAAATTTTCATTTAATATTTTAGTAGACCGAAACCGGAATCGGACCGATATTTCCATTCAGTCCAGGTCTCTGATACAACTTAACTGCTTAGAGCACGGGTGTTATTCGAATTATTTGGATGCTTGACTTTTATACTGAGCAAACTATGTACAAAGATCGATCTGAGTCTTATGAGTTCTGCTGTCTGATGCTGTTGTTGTATTCTTTTTTGCCGTGACATGATTTTTGTAATGTGTTATTATCACTGAAGAGAGTCCAATAGAGGGACTGAAACATTTGGTTTTATTTAAAATATATCTATTCATGCCAATTTGCATTTGAATGTGATGTATCGCGCCTCTGCTAGAAGACGTTCACATCTCTGAAATTATCAAATTAGAGTTGTTGCTATAATCGTGTCAGGAATATTTTCCACAGAGGTGCGATATTTACCCAAGCAGCATATAAAAGTTCGAAGAAGGTTTGCTTTACGTTCATTTAGTTTGGATATACTCAAACTAAGTGGGAACGTTCGAAGAACATACGTTTTAGAACCTTTAACATATATCTTACGTAGGAAAAGTGTCGCAGTATCACAATTATGCTGCTTTGTTACATATTAATGTTGTTAATATATTAATATATTAATATCCGTTAATATATTAATATATTAATATCTTTTATCAATTAATGCATTTGTTAAATAATATGTTATAAATAGATATAATAAAACTTCAAGATGTATATATTTTATTTAAAAAATGGAATTGTAACAGAGCAACATAATAGTGATACCGCAATACTTTTGTTACGTAAGATAAATATTAAAGGTTCTAAAACGTATGTTCTTCGAACGTTCCCACTTTAATGTATACAACCAAACCAAGTGAACGTAAAGCAAACGTTCCTCGAACGTTTACGTGC
>NW_014567334.1:272-729 GCF_001313825.1 Dinoponera quadriceps | reverse complement strand
TACAGCACACAACCAATGCTCATACATTGTGAAAACAATACGGAATATCAAGAGAAAATCTTAAAATCAGAAATAGTTCAATTTTAACAGCAAAGTAGGCTGACAATAAAAGATATAATACAGACTCAGGAAACTTTTGAAACCAAGGACATATAAAAAAATATACCTGAGTATAATCACATTTATTAAAAAGACCACGAGAAGTCAGCGCAGAAATAACACGATATAATCACTAAAACTAAAGAAAGTAATACAGAATTCCGCCGAATTAACAAACTGAGGAAATAGGTTGTCCGAAATACACCAAGATCTAGAAAGTCAAAGTTCATTCGAAATACATAAGTATTTCATTTATTTAACCGCGCTGAGTGGAATAACTATTATAATTGTAATCATCGTTATAATTTTAATACTAACGAGATTACAAAATGCTTCGAAAAATATTCCTATTATTATT
>NW_014567334.1:0-216 GCF_001313825.1 Dinoponera quadriceps | reverse complement strand
AACGAGTAAAAATAATACAAATAGTTATAAGATAAACAATTATAACAAAAATATTGTCAACTGAAAAATTATTGTAAGCGAAAACGTCATTCCTTCGTTTTCTTTCTCCAACGGGGAGAGATTTTGTAAGTACAACTATGAGACATGTCGATTGCCGTAAACAAATCATTATCACAGATCAAATTAATCACTCCGGACCGACCGAAGAATCTCCGA
>NW_014567333.1:485-785 GCF_001313825.1 Dinoponera quadriceps | reverse complement strand
TCTTGGTCCCTATTGACGAAAAACTCTAGTAATCGATTTTCACAATCTTTTCTTGATAACAATTTCGGATCACTAAGGAAGTTTTGCAATGCAAGATAAACATGGTAATCGCTTGGTGCCAGACTATATGATGGATGCATCAAAACTTCCCAACCAAGCTCCCAGAGTTTCTGGTGAGTCACTAAAGACATGTGTGGCCTGGCATTGTCCTGATGGAACACAACACCTCTCCTGTTGGCCAATTCTGGCTGTTTCTGGTCAATCGCTAGCTTCAAACGGTCCAGTTGTTGACAGTAGAGA
>NW_014567333.1:0-371 GCF_001313825.1 Dinoponera quadriceps | reverse complement strand
TCGTATGTGACCCATTTCTCATCCCCAGTCACCATCCATTTAAGAAATGGGTCGATTTCATTCCGTTTGGCCAAGGCTTCGCAGATGAAAATTCGATCCATCATGTTTCTTTGTGTTAATTGGTGTGGCATCCACATATCGAGCTTCTTTCTGAATCCAGCTTTGTGCAAATGGTTTAAAACTGTTTTATGGTCTATCTTTAGCTCCCGGGCGATGCTACGACTGCTAACATGCCGGTCGATTATTTCTGTTATTTTATCGACATTTTCGACGACGGGTCTACCTGTGCGAGGTGTATCTTTAACATCAAAAATACTTGAATGGAATCGACGAAACCAAAATTGCACGTAATTGACTGTTACAGTATCGGC
>NW_014567332.1:0-1082 GCF_001313825.1 Dinoponera quadriceps | reverse complement strand
ATCTTGTTCTGACATGAACTTTCAACGTAAAGCAATTTCAAAATTGCAAAAATAAACACCGAATATTGGGAAACTTAAGTCGTACATTATTTCTGAGAAGAAAAAAAACAAAAAGTGATTAATTTGTCTACAATAAATGTCGAAGACTAATCATCCATTAATAAATAGCTGATGGGTACGATAACTTTTAAATATAACATACGATATTTAGAAACGCCAGATATTGCTCTTTTGAACGTTTGAACCGAGAGGATTCACTTTTGGTTACATAGAGTCGTCAGAAGACATGCCTACGATGTAACTTAACCTGCAATTGTGTCGATAATTACTTTCAGAAACCGCGTTTTATCGTTTACAATTTTTACCGAACGAACGTACGCGAAATATTTATGAGCAAAAAGACCGAATAAATGACAAATATGCGATATCACCGCCAACGCAAATGACTGGACACGAAACACATGCTCGGCGACGGAAACGAAGCTGAACGCCGCGTCGAAGAAAAATTTAATATTATCGAATATATTACCTGTGATTAATCTGTAATGACGAGGTTAACAGTGGGCAGACGATCAAAATCGACAAGTCTCGATGAAATGAGCGGAATATACATGAAACTCTTACGGATACTCGCACGACGCCGAACTCAGCTCAGCAAGTTTGCCACCGACGTCACGGTAATGGAGGGGAGCTTTCGATCAACAGAACGCAGTCATATACGCGTAATATAATTGGTCTGCTCTTTTTAGCTGAACTGCTGAATCAGTTTAATTAGTCACGGTGTACAGTAATGTCGGTCCACAATAGATAACTGTAAATTAGTCAATTTCTTAAGGCTTAAAATACGTATTGTGGACCGATATATAGGTATTTAAAGCCTTAAGAAATTAGCCAATCACAATTAACTATTCTCTTTATATTTTATTGTGATTGGTCGATTTCTTAAGACTTAAAGCTTAAAACGCTTATTATAGATCAAGCCTCAAGCAAAGTCTACAATAAGAATTTAAGCTCTAAGCTTTAAGAAATTGATCAATCACCAGTCGAATATGAGAAGAATAATCGATTGTGATTGGTCAATT
>NW_014567331.1:0-1812 GCF_001313825.1 Dinoponera quadriceps | reverse complement strand
GCGATCCACACGAGATATATGTATTCTAGGCGAACAAATGAAAAATCTGACGGTAGGTAGCCGTGAGTATTTAAAAAGCCATACGCACGTATATGGGAATGTGTGTATGTATGTATGTGGGGAAGAGAAAATTAATCTTGCTTTTCGCTGGCGGAAATTTTGCAATTTTGCGAGTAAATTTTTAAATACACATTTGATTAATATAGAGTTTTATTAGCCGTTATATTGTATTTAATTTTATCCTTGGAAGGTCCTGGTGCACATTAGCACGGCATATTCAAAAGTGGACGAAGTAGTCATTGATGAAACTGTGCATCCAGTGGAAGCAGATTGGAGAAAAACAATTCAAATTGTTGAAGCTTTGGACGATGACATTTTGGAAGTATTAAAGCCAAAGTAAGCTTGAAAACCTGTTTCGATAATATTGCTGCATGCATTACTGGTTTGAGGACATTCTATACATCTGAATAACTTGTGATTTTACAACGGTGACATCACAATTTATCGTTCAGGAAGCGATTTTGCAAGTAGAGCTTAATAAATTTTTTAAATTTATATTCAAAGTGATTTTTGTAATAGTAAATTCAACAACTTCTGATATATTTACAATGTATTCTGGAACAATTGGAAACGCTTAAATACCAAATTTTTTGTAGATACATAGGCATGATGCCAAATCAATATATATTTTCCAAAAGACTCGCGGAACAGGTAATAGTCGATTACTCCCGATCGTTGCCGTGCGTAATCTGCAGACCGTCTGTAGGTACAGTATTATGAATAAATATACTGCATTTATGCGGCATATATATGTTTTCTACCATTATTCCTTATATCGTATACCTTATACTGTGATCAAAAAGTTTCCGAAATTTATTTTCCGAAAATCGCGGAAAAACTGTAAACCAAATACGTTAGCTTTTTTAAGTTGGTACACATGTCCTTTGCTTTGGGTGAAAAAATCATGGCCTTCAAACCTTTGAGAATGGCAGTTATTTATGTCAGTGAAGAACTTGTGTTCTGCAATTTTTATCATGTAGAAAAATATGCAGCAAAGGATTTGTTCGAAATTTTGTGTTGCATACAAAATTTCGTTGGCAAACGCATTCAAAATGTTGCAAGAAGCTTATGACGATGATTGATTGTCGAAAATAAGTACGTTTGAATAGTTTAAGAAGTTTCAAGAAGGCCGAAAATTTGTTGAAGACGACCCACGCTCTAGAAGACCATAAAGCGGATGACGCTCACGTTGAGAAAATGAAAGAATTTGTGCGCAAAAATCGTCGATTCATTGTGCGAGAGATAATAGATTGGTATATCATTTGGATCGTGTCAGCACATTTGTCCACTATACTGCATATGAAACGTTTCGTATCTCACTTGATTTCGGTAAACCTGAATTTTCTCCAAAAAGAGAAGCGAGTGTTGCTGTTGTCTGAAATGTTTTCTACTGTATCCAGAGACAGCACATACATGAAACGGATAATAACGGGTGACGAAACTTGGGTATATCAATACGTCGAAACAAAGCAACAATCATCGGAATGGCATTTGAAAAATGAAGCAAGATCAAAAAGAGTTCGCCGTTTGCAGTCAAAAGTCAAGGTCATGTTCACGGTTTTCTTCGATCATTACGGTGTTGTGCACCAGGAATTCTTTCCAACTGATCAAAAAATCAATGGAGAATACTGCTTGTCTGTCAAGAGGCGTTTACGCAAAGCAATCCCTAAGAAATGGCCGGAATTGTAGAAAACCACCACGGGGATTTTGCATCATGACAACGCACCATCGCATGTCTCGACTCTTGTGCGT
>NW_014567330.1:0-618 GCF_001313825.1 Dinoponera quadriceps | reverse complement strand
GCTCCCTATACACATCGTAACTGAACGCGAATTTCCGTTTAATGAAATCTATAACAGTATATTACCAGCAGTACCTTTATACGTTAGGAGACGAAGAAACTTGCCGAGTAATAGTACCATTACTGATGTGTCAGGCAGAGGAGAATATTCTTTAACTTCGTACGACGATAGCGTTTTCGACCCGAACGAAATATTTGATAACTTAAATATGGACAGGCGTACAAAGCAAGATGTACCTTATATTGACGGNAGTACCATTACTGATGTGTCAGGCAGAGGAGAATATTCTTTAACTTCGTACGACGATAGCGTTTTCGACCCGAACGAAATATTTGATAACTTAAATATGGACAGGCGTACAAAGCAAGATGTACCTTATATTGACGGTACCGCAATACATGAGGAAATTAATAGATTACGGACCACCGTCGCGCAGCGTACGAGCGGTAACATAAAGGAAAGCCCTTTACCCAGATGCAACTGGGAAGGAAGACGTGACTCCTTAGTGGAGGTTTTACTGAATCGAATACAAAACCTTACTACCTGCTTAGCCGAGTTAAATGAGAAGATTAACGTATAGCAACAAAATAACACGGAAATATTCACTAATGTACAAAG
>NW_014567329.1:0-433 GCF_001313825.1 Dinoponera quadriceps | reverse complement strand
CTCTTGTTTACGACTCGTTGCTAAGAGAATCTGCTGTATTTTCAGGGCGCTAAAAACGCGGGCATCAAGACACGGGCGTAACAATAATAAACTTATACTGTGCGAGAGTCGCATTACACGCGCGCTCTTTCTTCCCGCGCGATGCGTTCCTCATTGCAAAAGAGCCTCGCCTCGCTTCTCCGCGTTACCCCGAGCTACCGAAGTATCGTGCCGAGTCGAAACTTTGACTTCATGTTAAACATTTAATTCTATAACATAATGTATACGGGAAAAAAGCAGTCTCAAATCAACGATAGATATTCTCACGTATAAGCGAGAATATTGTAATACGCTTAAAAGATTTTCAGTCTTGAATATTTCTTCGGAATTTGCCGTAAAGTAGCGCTTGGATATATCATATCGTTCTTCGCATTTCACGCAACTCGAAATTTCC
>NW_014567328.1:0-636 GCF_001313825.1 Dinoponera quadriceps | reverse complement strand
TCCCCCTTAAACCTTCACTTCAATCCTTCTATTATAAAGTTCTCACCCTTGATGACGCATCTTCGCGCGCTTATTTGTACACATTGATACGCTGTAGGAAGTACACGTAACACAAGTCACCTGTGACTTTAGCGGCACTCAACGCGTTAGAATATATCGGCGCCGGATCTAAAATCATTTTTCTTTATTGGTATACACTGCCGCAATACAAAATATAGTTTAATGTAATTAATAACGTACACAGCCACACAACAATATTATATACAGNTATTATTATTAATCAAGTGCGCTCGAAACACACACAATGTTATAACACACCGCTTTATTCTATAGGCGATACGTATAACCATATATATATTATTAATAGTTATCGCCGTTATTCGCACGATATTAATTACTGTAAGGACACTGAAATTCACCGCACCGTAAGTAAGCTTACAATAAAAGAGCATTCATTATCAAAAATTATTTATGTGACGCAATACTAAATGTCGAACGTATAAAATTATTAGAGACCCTAGTTGAAAAATTAATAAATTATTATGCGTTAATTTAAACGACCGGGCATACCTCGGTCTTCTTAGAATTCTTTAGCTGCCCGGCATTACTTAAATAAATCTCGAGTTACTCGGGCAG
>NW_014567327.1:0-1872 GCF_001313825.1 Dinoponera quadriceps | reverse complement strand
AGGACACGTCGGAAACCGAGCAGATAGCCACGCACGCGTAGAGAATCGTCTTAGGTTTGTGTGAAAAATCGTTTCTCTCGTTATTAGTAGTTTTGTGATGGCATCTCACTCTCTCTTTCCCTGCATTTCTTTCTTACCGCCAGCTTTATTGCTTTCTCGCGGATCCGCTGCGAGCATACGACGGAAGAGTCGCGCTAGCCTCTTGTTATGGAGGAGGTGACGTCGTCGCGGTTTTCGCGATTCTGCAGCGGAACCGATGGCCGCAACACAACGGCGAAACACAACGGAAATAATCCCACGAAGGGTCTACGCCANGGCGAAACACAACGGAAATAATCCCACGAAGGGTCTACGCCAACCCATGTCGTCGGTTGTCCAGGTCGCCAGGGAATCCCTCGGGCGGAGGTAACGTCGTCTAAAGCAAAGCGCCGCGTACGGACTTAGTGTCTGAGCACCTCAGCGCCCGCCGGTGGTGACGTCGTCGCAGGTTTTCGCCATTCCGCAGCGGAACGGCTGCAGCGAAAGCTGCAGCGTGGCGAAACTCGACAGGGATGTTTTCCCGGAGTGCACCCGTCGAAACACGTGGTTTGTTGTCCAGGTCGCCAGAAAACCCCTCGACAGGAGGTAACGTCGTCGAAAGCAACACGCCGCGTTCGGACTTAGTCTCTGAGCGACTCAGCGCCCGCCGGACGTAACGTCGTGCGGGATTTCGCGATTCCGCTGTCGAACCGAAGGCCGCAGCGCGGCGGCAATCAAATGAGATATTTGCACGAAAGTGCCGCGTCGACCCACGTGGTCGGTTGTCGGGGTCGTCGGGAAACCCCTCGGTCGGAGATAACGTCGTCGGAAACAACACGCCGCGTTCGGCCTTAGACTCTGAGCGACTCAGCGCCCGCCGGAGGTAACGTCGTCCGGGTTTTCGCGATTCCGCAGCGGAACCGCAGGTCGCAGCGCGGCGGCACTCGACGGAGATGTTTCCCCGGAGGTTCCCCGTCAACCCACGTGGTCGGTTGTCCGGATCGTAAGGAAACCCCTCGGCCGGAGGTAACGTCGTCGAAAACAACACGCCACGTTCGGCCTTAGTCTCTGAGCGACTCAGCGCCCGCCGGAGGTAACGTTGTCCGGGTTTTCGCTATTCCGCAGCGGAACCGCAGGCCGCAGCGTAGCGGGACTCGACGGGTATGTTTCCCCGTATCAATCAACAGTCACACCATCGACAGGGTCGCCTTAACCGAACCACACGGAGAAAATGTTGTGGTAAAATTTACTGCGAAATTTTGTAACGCTAAACTATACCGGAATTATGACTGAAATTATTACGCGTTCCTTTAGTGATATATTTCACTGTACGCATCGCTAAAAATCACGGCATATGGATTACAATTTCAGTCACAATTCCGGTATGGCCCGGCGCTACGAAATTCTACGGTGACTTTTGCTACAATATCTTCTCCACGTGCGAGAGAATAAACAAAGGATGTAGAAATATAACGCAGCCGAGAGCTAACGCGATGTAATCGTAACGAGCAGAGGTTACGTCTTGCGTAATATACGCTCCAACGGGGAAATTGGTCGGCTTCGTGCCGAAGAATCCTGTAGGTCTTTTTTCGCGACTTCGGCACGATAAAGAGCGCTCCGGCGCTGCGCTGGCGGTTATGGTACCTCGGCGGTTAGACAAACCGCCGAGGTGGCGCGTCGCAAATCGCCCTGCAAGATCCCCCAGGTGGTACGATGTCGCAAATCTTGGCACGAGAGGTAGGTGGGTGAGTGAGTGGATGGGTATAGGTGAGCGCCGTGAGCGCGAGCTAGCGAGCGAGCGGGGCTTAAGATATACTCGGATTACGTAACGATCAGCTGGAAGTTCCGCGCTGA
>NW_014567326.1:784-1287 GCF_001313825.1 Dinoponera quadriceps | reverse complement strand
ATTTAATTGTCATAGTCAGAAAAAAAGTTACTTTTAGCGAAAATTATAAGGGTATTTTTTTTTTACAAAAAAAGCCCTAAAAAATAAAACTTGAAAATATTGCGTTGCAAAAGTACCTCTAAGTCGTATCTGAAAATTTAATTTCAATTTTATGTCAAATGCAAAGAATGTAGGTTGAAATTAAAAAGCACAATATTTGATTTATCAAAAGCTATCAATGCAAGCAAGAATGTATTGTTGAAAAAGAGAGAACGGCTTTAATAGGAATACATGGTATAGAGAGATTCGGTCAACTTTACTTGGGAAGTATTATCTTATCTTTTAAAAGATTTTTTAAAATTGGTCTTTGAAATTGGTAATGGTCACAACAGTTTAAGACTTATATTCTTCAAATTTTGGAAATTTTAAGTAAGTTTTTTTAATGTATCTTATAACCTTTTTGAATCTAAAAGAAATAAATATCTTGTCACTTTTAAATTGAGAGGTGATTTTTGAGTTAATCA
>NW_014567326.1:0-566 GCF_001313825.1 Dinoponera quadriceps | reverse complement strand
TTTTTTAATGTATCTTATAACCTTTTTGAATCTAAAAGAAATAAATATCTTGTCACTTTTAAATTGAGAGGAGATTTTTGAGTTAATCAACTAGAACTCTTAAAAACTGATTTAGGATACTTAAAAAGACAGGGTCATGTTTTTATCTCCAGAATCACTTCTGGGATCAAAAGTAACTTTCTCTTTATTTTTTCCAGTCTCCGATGGTATCTGAAACACATCACAATCGACACTTTATAAAATTTTGGTAAAATGACGATTTTAGACATGTGGTTCTTTCGACCATAGTTCATATCTCTTCTATGAGAGAACTCAACACCTAAAATCGTTATTTTTCCAAAATGTTATAATTTTATGTTTGAAATATGTTTCACATACTATTTGAAGCCAGAACTGGCCGAAACCCGAACATTATTTAACTAATTAAAAAAACACAAACACTCACCTGGTCAATTAATTTCTTTGCTGAGTCGTCTTTAGAAACTGCAATTCTCCATTTCTGTGGAAATTTAAAAGGTTTTTTTTATATTTGTTTTTAAAATAATACAAACGCTTACCTTTTTAAA
>NW_014567325.1:0-373 GCF_001313825.1 Dinoponera quadriceps | reverse complement strand
ACATGTAGTCGAGTTGCGGCGTGCCATCGTGCTTTATTGAAAGCGAGCGACCTGCGCTTCGATCCGTAACCGATACCCGGTGGATATCATGACGATACCTTCGTTCGTATTTTCGTTCGTTTGTACGTACGGAGCCCCGAGTGGCGCGATGTGTATCATTAGATTCAGTTCGTTGCGAGAATGCTTCTCCGACGTTTTGGCGGTCGAGAACAATCTTCTACATTGTTACGTCGCGTGCTTCGATATTACATTAATCGTGACGTACGCGATCCGCAACAACGTGGACGAGCACAAGTCCACGCGTCTCTTTTGCGACAAGGTTGTGGCCTCGAAGGAGGTGCGCTTTCTGCGCAGACACCTATCGGCCCTGTGC
>NW_014567324.1:0-775 GCF_001313825.1 Dinoponera quadriceps | reverse complement strand
AGTAAATAATTGGAACAGAAACGCCCGTATACTGGCAAATGAGAACGCT
The DNA here is from genome assembly GCF_001313825.1 of Dinoponera quadriceps. NCBI lineage: Eukaryota > Metazoa > Arthropoda > Insecta > Hymenoptera > Formicidae > Dinoponera > Dinoponera quadriceps. Next base: position 726 of record NW_014567324.1, on the reverse strand, counting down.
ATGTGAAATTCTTGTGTTACAACGCCAGGCCACAGAATGCTTCCAAGACAAAAGATACAATAATGAATCTTAGCGATGATGTTTTACAACACCCGGTGTATTCAATAGACATGGCTCCATCCGATTATCACTTGTTCCCGTCAACGTTGCTTTGTCCGATACACACTTCCAATTAGTAGATTACATCCGAAAATGACTGGNTTTCCAGATAGAATTCGTCAGCTGCCTGAAAGATTGCTTCAAGTTATAAAAAGCCACGGCAAATATATTGATTGAAAAATTTGATTTCTTTCTTTTAAAATATATCTCGAATTTAACTGAAAAATATGGATTATTCATTTGTACACCTAATACTAAAGATAGACATAAAATTCTGTATAGAAAAGAACAAAAAATAAATTCTAAATGTGTGTTAAATGGCCCCTGTCTCCCCTACAACGGTATCATATTGTTATTTTATCATATTGTTTTCTGCACAATTAATTGAGAACATGTTGTATTATTACATATGGATAGATTTGGCATTCGGTGCTCTTTAATTTTTGTTCCTACGAAATTTTCAATTTTTGAAAAATTTTATGATAAAAGCAGTTAATTAAAAAATTAGACATTTTCAAAAAATATAAATATGTCATTATAAAAAGTATCAAATACCATAAAATGTTTATATAATACATTTTTTTCGTATATGTGGTAGTTCCGAAAATATTCGTTAGAAATGAAAAT
>NW_014567323.1:0-568 GCF_001313825.1 Dinoponera quadriceps | reverse complement strand
CAATCTATCTGCCCATAACTGTACACAAATCGTTTGACATTTGTGTCAGAGAATCCTGCTGTAATCGTCCAGTAGTGGTGTTTCTGGACAATGTTTTCTGTATGACAATGATGTATTTCGTAGAATGGTATGCTAAGGAATTAGACGAAATTTGTATTGAGAAAGAGCGCACATCGAGAATGAAGAAAAGTCTCAAGAGTATTATTTGTTTTATCTTTTATTTCCTTGAAGATACATACATGTATATATTATANAAGAGTATTATTTGTTTTATCTTTTATTTCCTTGAAGATACATACATGTATATATTATATACATAAATGTATATATATGAACATAGATGTATATAGATATAAATATTAGTAATTAAATATTAGTAATCGACACAAAAGCCCAAATGATAGCGTGCTATATGTAACTGATCTAGAGAAGACTATATCTAGAATATTCTTTAATATTTTCAACGTTAACCATTGTTCCACATGTGCATCATACAAACGCAATTTGGAAAGGCAAATAAAAAATTCTCAGAAAGAAACATATAACCTAATATACATAAATGAATAAT
>NW_014567322.1:0-605 GCF_001313825.1 Dinoponera quadriceps | reverse complement strand
GAGTACCAACATAACGCCACACAAAAATCGAAAATCGAATATACGTAACACGCGGAAATTCTAAATTCGCGATACTTTTTGAACAGACCTCGTATACCAGGTGTAGATGTTTGAAACCTAAAATTTTTTATAAAAATTACACGTCTGTAGTTTGAATATGATAAAAAATATTTTATTAAAAATAATGTCCATTGCTATTTATATATTTTTCCCACTTCTCCGGCAGTTCATGAATGTCACGCCAAAAAAACATTTGAAGCAAACATTTTGAAGCGAACCAACTATCGAGACATTTTCGTATATTTTCATACAANATTGATGCGAATAGATGATAATCGGACGAAGCCAAGTCTGGAGAATAAGCCACATGCGTTAGTATTTCCCAACTGAACGCCTCGATCGTTTCCCTGACCCGTTTTGCTGTGTGTGATGGGGCATTATCATCGAGCAAAATGACTTTGCGTTGCCTTTTTCCATATTCCGGTCGTTTTTTAAGCAATGTTCTATTTAAATCGATAATTTGCTGTTGGTAACGATCAGTGTTAACGGTTTCACGAGATTTTAGCAGCTCATAATAGATTACACCCTTCTGATCCCACCAAACA
>NW_014567321.1:0-1242 GCF_001313825.1 Dinoponera quadriceps | reverse complement strand
ATAAATAATTCTATTTGATAGCCAACAAATTTCTCTGCGGAATAGGTGCGGTTTCGTATCAGGTGTTTGTTTGACTGTCTTGCCTTGATGTTGATACTTTGTCGTTATATACCATTTCAAGCTAGTCATGATTACCATACTTATTCTAATTGTAGAATTATTTCCCCATTTACATGGTAATAGAATTTTTAAATATGGAAATGATATGGAACAGACAACTTTTTCTGCAATAATACTTCGAATAAGCGTATAATGATATGAGAGATAAAATATAGATAAAAAAATTAATGTTACGTTACACGAGGTATAATCTTCAATAATTAATCCAGGTAAGAATCCTGGTAATCCAGGTAAGAATCTTCCCATATTTTAAAGCTATTCATTATAATATATTATAATTCGGCATATCAAAAAAATAATTTTTTTGAGTCAAGATATACTAAAATTGACAAAAATATTTTTACTTACCGACACATTGTACGCACTTAGTTGCAGTCGTATGACAAAATTTCTTGTGACAAAAATTTAAAATGTTGTCATATATTGTAGAAATGTGATACGATAAAAATGGTTTATCAATCTTTTTTACTTTGCTAGAATAATCATTATAATGGATGCCTTTTTTCCAGGTCATAAAGTAGGGAGGATCTTTAAGCACTTCAAGGTGTTTGCAGTTTCAAAGATATCTAGGAGTCTACCTTGCAGGATATATATAATTGACCTTTCCTTTCCTTTTGATTCACAGAATAATTAGTTTCATCATTTTTTTTTATGCACTTTATGCATGCCACAGAAGTAGCAAAATAAGATTGATAGTAGTAGATATTGCAAAACTATCCTTACAGAAATTTAATACTGAGAATTACTAAGAAATTTACAGTGATTAAATACTGGCAGTATTTCAGCNTATTGCAAAACAATCCTTACAGGAATTTAATATTGAGAATTACTAAGAAATTTGCAATGATTAAATACTGGCAGTATTTCAGTAATTATTTGGCTAATATTTAATCATTGACTTATACTTTTCAAATTATATACATAAAAAGTCTGTATGTGTATTTTAATGATAATAATAACAAAATAATATAAATAAAATAAAAGCAATGCAAGAAGGAGAAAGGAAATACGAGAAAAAAATAGATTCAGTCATTGTCTCGCAACGCATAATAGCTATATAAAAAATTTTTCCATAAGAAGAAATTAAAATAAAGTTTATTATAAGGCGTGTCTTGTATTGTA
>NW_014567320.1:0-579 GCF_001313825.1 Dinoponera quadriceps | reverse complement strand
GTTGTCGAAACGAGTGAGAAGTTTTGTGGCGGAGCCCGGAGTTCCACAATCCTAGACGGTGACGGACAGAAAGAGAGCGAGCGAGAGAGTGGTGAGAGAGAGAGAGAGAGAGAGAGAGCGAGCGAAAGAGTGTACAGCAAGAGAGCGTGAGCGAGAGCAAAAGGGAGAGGATCAGCCGCCCGGGAGCCCGTAACTGTAAGGCCACCTCACCACATTCTTTTATTATTTTTTTTGTGTTGGGATTGTTGTAGCGTACGAAGTCCCGTCCCTNATTCTTTTATTATTTTTTTTGTGTTGGGATTGTTGTAGCGTACGAAGTCCCGTCCCTTTGGCTCGACGGCCGGTCGAGTAGCGAACGCGAATAGCGGACGTCACGGGTCCGCCGCGGCGCGGTAACGAGCGAGTTACTCATTATATTGTTTGGACGCGGTTTGAAAAAAAAAGGCTGGCAAAATAAAAGCGTGTGTTGTCGAAGTCGCTGTTCTTTTTGTTTTTCTTTTCTTTTCTATTCCTTTGTCGGTCGCCGACTATCACCGGCGTGACCATACGGACCACCCCGGCCTCCGACTTAAAGTCACC
>NW_014567319.1:0-1265 GCF_001313825.1 Dinoponera quadriceps | reverse complement strand
TCGATCGATGACTAACGGCCTGGCTGAGCAGCACTTCACTTCGCATAAAAAAACGAAAAAATGGATCGATTCGCGGATAGCGGCAAAAAAAGTGTCGTTTTTTCTACGAGGAATTCTAATGCTGCCGGAAAGATGGGAAAAAGTAGTCCCCAGCGATGGGCAATACTTTAATTGACTTGTATTTTTATTATTTTTTTAAAATAAAGGATTTCTTTTTACAAAAAACGGCGAGAACGTATTCACACTCTTAATATATATATATATATATATATTGTAACGTGGCGGCTAGGAGCGCCCGTCCCAAGAGCGAAGGCCCTACCGCGGAGCGAGTGGTGTGCTCATACGAGCGCGCCGAATTAACATTGTCACTTTTTTTGTTTGTACTCTTTTTGAGTTAGCGGAAACCGCGCACCGCGAGCGCGCGGTAGCGGTAGAGGCGAGCCCCGTGCCCCGACAGAGTGTACACCCCCGCTCCGAAGGGCGGCGAGAAGAGGAAAATGCGTCAACCGCCAGGCGGAAGACCACGCCGCCCTCTGCTCTGCGACGCCTGACGAAGGGCCGCTGCCGAGACCACCGGGGCTATTCTTTCGACCCCTCGACGACGGTAGAGCCGGCGGGCCGAGGTCGCGCTTAAGATCACGGAGCCCGAAACCGCGGAACCGCGCCGGGATAGACCGGCGGTGGAGCGGCGGGCTCCGAAGCGACTCGGGCATCGCCGGCAAATAATCGGCTGCCGAAAAGGAATTGGGAAAAAGGAGATATTCCCGGTGAAGAGTAGGGGAGAGTTCGGTTAGAGCTAACGTTACCGAATAGCGAGAGCTTCCGAGAGAATGTAGTAGGAGCTCTCGTTACGACCTTGCCGGTTACAATTTTTGGAGCGAGTCAGAGCTATCGTTACCGAAGAGTTAGAAGGATCGTAATCAAAGAGTTGGAGCTACCGTGTCACGCTGTCGTTTTTCGCGCTTTTGCTGTGGTGCCGTACAAAACGAGTGAGAAGTTTAGTGACGGAGCGGAGTTGGAGGACCCTTGTCGGTGACGAGCGAGAGAGAGAGAGAGAGGAGCAAGAGAACGAGCGAGGGACGGAGAGAGAGAGCGAGCGAGAGAGCGAGCGAGGTAACGAGCGAGAGAAAAAAAGAGAGGATTATCGTCAAGGACCAGCCGCCCGGGAGCCCGTCACTGTAAGGCCGCCTCACCGCATTCTATTATAAAATTTTTGTGTGATTGGGATTATCGTGGCGTGCGAGGTCCCGGCCCTTTGGCTCGAC
>NW_014567318.1:0-1051 GCF_001313825.1 Dinoponera quadriceps | reverse complement strand
AAGCAAATAAACAAAAAATTGATTTTTTGAAAATTTTACAGTAGACTTCTCCCCTAAACCGTAGACAGTAGGTACTGATGATGCAATCAGGATGTTGATAAGAACCCTTTTCTTTCATATCGCCATGACAATGGAGTCGTTTATTTTTTGTTTCGCCGTGGAATATTTGATTAATAAAGTATGTGAAATCCTCACCAATCCGCTAAATATTTCTAACTTTTGCATTGAGCTGTTGAAAAAACCGTTAGGTTCTATTGCTGCTTTAAGAATAGGTCTGATGCTTACGTGCAAATATGAAATACTGTGTGTGCGCCGAGGACGATACATCTTCTCCTGTTTCTCTGCATCTGTCTATCGTTTGTAGAGTAAAACGGTTGGTGATGCGGCATACGAATCTCTTTGGTATTTCTTCAAGCCGCAGGACAGTCGTATTCTGTTGCTCATAATAATGAGGTCGCAGCGACGGCTGACGATCACCGCGGGGAAATTTATGGATCTGTCACTACAAGGATTCATAAATGTAAGATTTGAGTAACAACGTGATTTCATAAAAAATCGACAATGCAATTGATGATTTTTATGCTGTCTTTTAAAATTGCCTCAAACGGTCTGCATTGTTATTTTTATTGAGCGCTTTGATACTGAAAATAATTTTATACATGTGTCTGACGTTAAATATGACTAAGTATGTTTGTGATATTAAGAATTAAGTATCTTGTGATAAACAATTTCAGAAATTGAAATTAGCACTAAATGTGTATATAAAAAAATTATTATGTCCAAGCTCTATATTTATTAAATTAATTAAAATTTAAATGATTTAAGGACAATATAGTTGACAATACATTATGGGAATGTAGTCGGAGATCATTTATCCATATGTCATATATATGATTTATAATAGTAATTGTTATTAAACAAGAAATCAACAATAAACAAGTAATTGTTATTAAACATTACTAGTATTACTAGTATTCGTATTATTTATAAAGCTTCAACCATTTCGTTGTATCGACTTATTAGCACAATGAACTGATTTATCCTATTCCAT
>NW_014567317.1:0-1924 GCF_001313825.1 Dinoponera quadriceps | reverse complement strand
TATCTGCGAGGCAGTGTACAGATTGCTTGTTCCAAGAAAGAAAAAAAGCGTAACTGGTGAAGTCGTTTTGGTATGTACCATATTACTATGTATGCTCCATGTACCAGCAAGCATAATGACGTAACATTAATGTTGTTAGAACGTTGTTAGACATCATTATTACGTCACCATATTTGCTGAGTACGTTATTACTATAATGTTTCCATGTAATAATTTTTCATAAATTTATTTAATTAAATAAATGAGAAGTGGACACAATAATAACCGATTTTTTAAATAAAAATTTATTATTGAGAATTACTAAGGAATTTATAATGATTAATATATATTGATATTATTTTAGTAATTATTTGGCTAATAATTAATCATTGGTTAATATACTTTAAATTATAAAGATAAAAAGTGTCTATGTGTTATCTTGATTGATAATAATAAAATAAAAATAATAAAAGAGAAGCAAGGAAGAAGGAAAAACAAAGAAAAAATGCAGATACAAGTCAGCCTTAAATCTGGGCGTTAGTTAGCTGCCAGGCATTCTAGAACTTTTACTACCGGATTACTTGATTAATGTTTACTATCTATACCAGCTGTATCTCCACTGTTTTCTCAATATTTAATCACTGCAAATTCAATAATTTTTAGTATTAAATTTCTTGAAAGGTAATTCAATATTGCATTTGTATACATTAGTATTTAAGTATTCACTTTATAAACACGTTGTATTCCTTGAATATTTATTAAATATTTAAAATATTAAAATAATATTCTTATAATATTCAAAGATTGTTATGTGATATTTTTTTAATATTATAGGAATATTTATTGATGTTATATCTTCACTTCTCGTAATATTCTTGGATAATATTATAAGAAAGATTTTACAATGTTTAAAAAATAAAATAATGGTAATATAGTAAAAAAAAACACACAAAATATATATATACATAATATACAGGGTGCGCCAGCTAAATGGGGACTAATTTAAATTTGAATTTTTCGCTAACTTTTACTTTCCGGATAAACGCTAGCTGGCTCTGCCCGTCATTGTAGGTTAAGGGGTTAAAGTAGTGCCTACGCATCTATAAAGCAGTCGCGAAGTAAAAATGGCCGAATCAACATAAACAAGTTTGGAGCTTAAGAATTGCGATTGTCGAAAGTTTTTACGCTGGGCATACGCCACCTGAGATTATAAATTTCTTCAGTTATCCGAAATTCACTGTTTAGAAAGTGGTTTAGAAGTTTTCAGCTTCTAAGCAATTTGAGAAACGTTCCTGTGATCCGGTTAGGAAGAAACATTCACGTGAAAGGATATCAAGGATATCTGAAATATTGAAAAAAGCTTAACATTTTATTTCTCCTGGAATATCGCTCCGAAAATTGGTTTCGATCTTGGGTGTGAGCAATACCATCATGTGTGGAATTGCTGAGGAAGACCCAAGATAAACATCTTACATCACTAACGTGCCATAAATGCTTCCGGAAGACGTCAAGATGAAGAAAGTTGCCCGCTGCCGCTTGTTGCTGTGCTCGCTTAAGAATGAAGCATCTGGTTGACTCAGATATTTTTCAGACGAAAAGATCTTCACTGTGGATGCTAACGTGAAACGTAGGAACGATTGTTTGGTCGCACAAGACCCCGAGGATACCTTTGTTGTAACCAGGACAAAGTTTCCAGCGATCGTCCACATGCTCGGCCAAAACGTTCGACCATCGCAATTCTTCAGTTAAGCTTCGAACTTGTTTATGTTGATTCGGACATTTTTACTTTGCGACTGCTTTATAGATGCGTGTGCACTACTTTAACGCCACATAGCGTTTACCCGGTAAGTAAAAGTTAGCGAGAAATTCAAATTTAAATCAGTCCCCATTTAGCTGGCGCACCCTATATATTATGTATATATATATATATATATATATATATATA
>NW_014567316.1:0-863 GCF_001313825.1 Dinoponera quadriceps | reverse complement strand
GGACAAGATCCACGCCAAAGGAACAGAGCTACTACTTACCCACAGTTATCTCGAGATCCTTAATTAGTAAGCACTATAAATTTTTTCCTTCCTCGGGCAGCATCAAGAACTTCTTCAGCAATATCATGCTAATGCAATTCTTTTCGAGCACAATGATTATATATGGCATCGGTTTTCTGGTGGTAACCGTGAGCGTTCAACCAGCTTGAGACTTTGTTATGAGAACTTGTATTCTGTCATCTGCGATCTTTTGTGCACCCACTCGTGCAACACTTACGTGGAGAAATTGTCTCCTCTGAATTTTTCACGTTGCTAATTTGTTCCGTTATTACGATTTTTTGCGATATAATGAGACAATGTTAAGACCGCGGTGGATACGATCACGGCCATATAGCTCCTCTATCGTATAATCACCGCTCGATTGCTGCAACTTTAATTCTCAGCGCTTCGTGTGTTGCACCATAACTCCCGGTCTCAGAAAATTGACCGGTGATTATCTTACTATGGCTGCATTTAGTCGTCTACCGCTTGGGTGTTCAACTTGTCGCTGTACAGTCGTTTTACAAAGCCTTTTACAAAGCCCCTCTAATGCTGTTGACGCTATAATAATTCGTGGCTTCGCGACATTGAAGTCATTGACACGTCAAGTACTTTTTTGTGCCTTTTTGAGTGTCTTTTTTGTCGAATTGTTAATTGTTGTTCAGTTCGATTTGCTAAAATTGCGAAATTCAACCGGATAATTCACGAAAGTACCTATTGATAGAGATATTTTGACACTAATCGTAAGATGGCACAACGAGAGAAAATAAAGTTATCCTTAAGCGACTTCTCCATCTCGATGGAGCTCGTTCTTTGGTACGTCG
>NW_014567315.1:0-732 GCF_001313825.1 Dinoponera quadriceps | reverse complement strand
TAAAAATATTTTTTTGTGTGATTTTACGCATAATGAAATATTTGTGGAAGTTATCACGCCTATAAAACCTATATTAACGATTCACCTATATTTCATGAAAAAAAGAAAGCAAAATAGCTAATAATTAGATACGGCCAGAGCGAGATTCTTCGAATGATAAAAATGACCAAATCACCACACAAATCAGGTCAAAGAAATAGNTGTCTAAGTATAAAAGATATAGGTAATTTATTTATTATTTTTGTCGATAGTCTCAATTTATTTTATATGAAATTAATTGAAATTTAAATATTAGTTGTTACGAGATATATGATGTTTTTTAAAACTTATTATATGTCAACAGTGACAAAAGGAAATTTTTACTTCTTTCAAAAATAAATTATTGATTGATTTTAAAAATATCATAGAATATATAAGAAAATAGATGATACGACTGCTAAAGCAAAGCACGTCTGTTAAAACAATAAGCGTGGGTGAAAGTAGCTGACGCGTTTAGTTAATGCTTACGTTAATGAAAATATAATTTTACAAATTGTAATAAAATGAAAAAAATTATAGATTATATTTTATACATTTTATACATACACACACACACACACACACACACACTCGACGCACGCACGTACGCAAGCACGCACTGATTATATAGGATATATAAAATCTTCTTCGCGAGCCGTGGTGTACAGATAGAACTAGTGAAACTGGACAGAAAAGTCATATGCTTTTTTACAA
>NW_014567314.1:0-828 GCF_001313825.1 Dinoponera quadriceps | reverse complement strand
AGGCGCGGGCCCCCGGTTCCCCCTCGGTCAGACCACTGCCTGAGTGACGGGCAATATTTTGCATCGTCACAATACATAAGATACCATCTATTTATTTATTTATTTACTACGACAGAATAAAATATACGGTCTTCCCAAATTACTTTTTTCTGTGTGTACATAGAAATTCAGGTCACGGCACTAATTGGAAGTTCGCCTTTTCTTCTGTGAAGATGCTCTCACACCGACGGAAAACTGCCGAACTCGCTCCAGCGCGCGCTCATAACGCGCGCACGCGCGCATTAAGCAGATGGTAATTTTTCGGGAAAATGTAAAGGTANTATGTTGCGGCACTACGTTGTTTTCCACGCAATAAGAACTGGTTTACTCCATGACGTTATATCCTACAATACCTCGTCGGGGGGGATAAAGTAATATGAAGCCCTGCGTTGTTGCACATAATTAACGATTTTGACCTATTCCTGGCCACCAACATCCATTATACGTGCTTTCGTGTAAGCAATAAAAATTCCGGGAACGCTGCACTCTTGCCAAAATTAACATTCTTTATCGTTAGTTGCTTGGCTTACGTTACTTTGTTGCGTAATAAAGTACTGAAAACCAACGCCAGAATCGCCGAGAGAAATTCATCAAACTCTCTCGGCCCCGCGCGCGCGCGTGCTCTCGTCCAAAACCAATGTTTGGATGGGGGTAAGAAGGGGTGGGGGGAAGGTACAGAGAAGAAAATGAAATTCGCGATGTTTCTCGCGGCGTGCAAGTTTGCCCCGTCAAGTTGCAGCGCGAATGAAACGCACGCTAAAACTAATATTAAAGGTAAAGAGAGAACAA
>NW_014567313.1:0-846 GCF_001313825.1 Dinoponera quadriceps | reverse complement strand
GTTTGAACCGAGAAGATTCACTTTTGGTTACATAGAGTAGTCAGAAGACATGCTCTAAGATGTTACTTAACCTGCAATTGTGTCGATAATTACTTTCAGAAACCGCGTTTTATCGTTTACAATTTTTACCTAACGAACGTACGCGAAATATTTATGAACAAAAAAACCGAATAAATGACAAATATGTGATATCACCGCTGACGCAAATGACCGTACACGAAACACATGTTCGGCGACGAAAACGAGGCTGAACGCCGCGTCGAAGAAAAATTTAATATTATCGAATATATTACCTGTGATTAATCTGTAATGACGACGTTTACAGTGGGCAGACGATCAAAATCGACAAATCTCGATGAAATGAGCGGAATACACGTGAAACTCTTACGGATACTCGCACGACGCCGAAGTCAGCTCAGCAAGTTTGTCACCGACGTCACGGTAATGGAGGGGAGCTTTCGATCAACAGAACGCAGTCATATACGCGTAATACAATTGGTCTGCTCTTTTTAGCTGAACTGCTGAATCAGTTTAATTAGTCACGGTGTACAGTAATGTCGGTCCACAATAGATAACTGTAAATTAGTCAATTTCTTAAGGCTTAAAATACGTATTGTGGATCGATACATAGGTATTTTAAGCCTTAAGAAATTAGCCAATCACAATTAACTATTCTCTTTATATTTGATTGTGATTGGTCGATTTCTTAAGACTTAAAGCTTAAAACGCTTATTGTAGACCAAGCCTTAAGCGAAGTCTACAATGAGAATTTAAGCTCTAAGCTTTAAGAAATTTACCAATCACCAGTCGAATATGAGAAGAATAATCGATTGTGATTGGTCAATT
>NW_014567312.1:0-586 GCF_001313825.1 Dinoponera quadriceps | reverse complement strand
TGAAACATTTTTCTTTAAAATGTCGCATTTACGAAAAAATCGGGTGAGAAGGGTGGTCTGGGACACCCTGTATATTTTTTTTCATACAACAAGATATCAATGAATTAATCCTTACGATATATTGCGCAACGTGTTACACGAAATAGAAACGTGAGAGAGATAAATTTGCAAAAACATTTTAAAGTATTAAATTTCATTCGATACTTAATAAATTTGCATATTAGGTGATTGCATTAAAACACAANTGGTTTTAGGTATCTCTAGGTGTTTTATACTTTAGTACGGACAGATGTTGCTTATGTTACGTTGAAGAATGACCATGTGTTACTAACTTCCAGCCAAAAGACGCCATATTTACTTGAGATACGTGCCTCGAACGAGCAAGTTAAAAATGGACCGTGATAAGTTGTTTTTCCGATGTGTATTTTTACACTACTTTGATTTAAAATAACGTGCAGCTGAAATTCACCGATTACTTATGCAAATTTATGATGAGTCTGCACCATCTGAAACTATGTACGTATACCAGGTGTAGATGTATGAAACCGGAATTTCCCTATAGATGGTGCTAGCCATCAGTTTAGGG
>NW_014567311.1:0-1474 GCF_001313825.1 Dinoponera quadriceps | reverse complement strand
ACTGAATTTTTGTCCCATTCTTTTCGAGATAACGCTTTAATTCCTTCGGCGGTTGAAAATTTAGAAAACTGTAGAAATATAATGCACGATTTCCCCCTTTTTAAATACGCTACCCAGTGAGTACGCGGTCCATCTATGCTGTCTAAATTTGCAATACTGCTATGTTTTGATGTACTCCGTCTATCGGTAATGCGTCACGCATAAAAACGCGAAAGAAAGATANTTGAAAATTTAGAAAACTGTAGAAATATAATGCACGATTTCCCCCTTTTTAAATACGCTACCCAGTGAGTACGCGGTCCATCTATGCTGTCTAAATTTGCAATACTGCTATGTTTTGATGTACTCCGTCTATCGGTAATGCGTCACGCATAAAAACGCGAAAGAAAGATATATGCATACGCTTCGTTAGTCTTTCCAACTGTATATTAGTCATCGCATCTATGGGTAAATTTAGCGTCTCTAACGTTTTTTTTTCGTGCCGCACCTATTCCTCGCTTATACGGAGCGAGATAGATTCTGCATCCTTCGGCAGCGCGATCATCAATAGCACGATGATGGCATTTTAATTCTTCCATTGTGCTGCTTTCTCGTCATGTCATATCGTCATTTACATATTGGATACTCCAGATGCTCCTTCTACCAACTAATCGACTACTCCTAACAATGATAGAACTGGAAAGACACCACGGCGTTTCGCTATTGGAAGTATTTGTTTTTTTTTAATTCGCCTTTGCCTTCTTCGTTTTCATACCCATTCCAAATTTTGTCTTTGTTTTCATTGCCACCCATTAGTATTAGTCCTGACATGCGTAGCGTCCCACGACATGCGACCTCAGCCTTTAGGCTATATGTTACCAATCATCTATTCTATCTTTCCAGCTATGGCAACGACTGACAGGAAAGCGAGTGATGGAAAAATCCAGCAGCGTCTGCGGGCATACTTCGCAGAATAGGCAGTTCGGCCGTGACCCGTACGCGCCTCCTAATCCTCCAACCGTGCGCGGAATTGCGGTGTACCGCTAGCTCTCATGCGGCCTGCGCATGTGCTACGCCCACGATGGCCACGGGGAGGCCTGTCCATTTGTATCTCGATCCTGGACACACGCTCTGACTCTATTGACTCGATATATTTTTGGGCAAGAATTAGGATGAGGTATTCTAAGTGAAAAATGATATGACTGAATACAAGGATTCAAGATCCTGCTCGCCAGCCACTGGATAACGGGTGGGACCCTGCCTATAGAGAAAACTAAATCCTACATAATACTCTGCTAAGAACGTCTAAACAACCAAGGCGTGTGGTGATCTCGCGGAACTTACGAGGCCACACCTTCATAACCCTCATAACCGAACAAGTCTCCCACATCTCTCGGCTGGTTGTTCCAGAAGTCTAACAGTCTTTTAGCCAAACGGTCTCCCTGTAGAAGTCGGCAAAGACCGAGAAAGCCTTTGGAGACGACACCAAGAAGGG
>NW_014567310.1:0-630 GCF_001313825.1 Dinoponera quadriceps | reverse complement strand
CCCCCCTCCAAACCCCGGACCCCCAGCCGGCCCCTCCCGAGAACTGATAGTCCAGTTCCCGGGAGGCCCCCGTTCGGGAGGGCGGGCCGAAGAGTATCCCCCCCGGCGCACGCCTCTGCCCGCTCGACCCGTTGCGGCCCTACTCACATTACGGCCGCGCCAAACCCGCGCGCCGTTATCGGTCGCGGGCCGCGGCCGCCGAGCCGTGCTTCGCCGCGCCAGCCCGGAAGCACTTCGTCTCCCCCTTCTCGCCCCGTCAGTTGTATGGGGGCCACCGTCCCCCGCCCGATCACTCGCCCGCCACCTTCGTGCGCGAAGGCCCTCCCTTTCGCNATCCTCCTCCGGCCTCCTTCTTACCCGAAGGCCCTCCCGTTCCCTGGCCCTCTCCGCCTCCTCCTTACGCCGCATTACGCTGCCGGAGAAGACGGAGAAGGCCGCCCACACTGCGGGGTCCCCGACGGCCCCACTCAAGATCGCCGCCAGCCCCACATCCGGGCCCACCACTGCAGAGAGGGCACGACGCTCCACACCCCATGCCGGACATTGCACCAGGGTGTGTCGCGCCGTGTCCCTCTCGTCCCCGCAATGGTGGCATCGCGCGGATGCCTCCCGCCCAATGCGACACAGGTA
>NW_014567309.1:0-859 GCF_001313825.1 Dinoponera quadriceps | reverse complement strand
ACCACACGCTCGCTCCTGATTCTTATTCCAACCGCGGCGTATTTCTTTTTGACTGCGGTCAACGCTTTACGCTCGCTCTTGCGACTAAGTCCAATAGCGGCGTTTTGCTTTTATACTGCGGACGCCGCTCCACACGCTCGCTCCTGCGACTAAGTCCAATCGCGATGGGTAGATTTTTGACTGTGGGCGCCGCACCACACGCTCGCTCCTGATTCTTATTCCAACCGCGGGGCGTATTTCTTTTCGACTGCGGGCAACGCTTCACGCTCGCACTTGCGACTAAGTACAATCGCGGCGTGTTGCCTTTTGTCTGCGGGCGCCGAACCACAGTTCGCTCCTGAGACTAAGTCCAATCGCGGCGTGCTGCTTTTCGACGGCGGGCATCGCTTCACGGTTGCTCATGCGACTAAGTCCATTCGCGGCGTGTTGCTTTTCGACTGCGGGCACCGCTTCACGCTTGCTCCTGCAACTAATGCCCATCGCGGCGTGTTGCTTTTCGACTGCGATCACCGCCCCACGCTCGCTCCTGCGAGTAAGTCCAATCGTGGCGTGTTGTTTTCTACTGCGGACGCGGAACCACGCGCTCGCCCCTGCGACTAAGTCCAATCCCGGAGTGTTGCTTTTCGACTGCGGGCGCCGCACCACACGCTCGCTTCTGCGACTAAGCCCAATCGCGGCGTGGTGATTTTCGACTGTGGGCGCCGCACCACACGCTCGTTTCTGAGACAATGTTCAATATCGGCGCGTTGCTTTTATACTGCGGACGCAGCACGACACGCTAGCTCCTGCGACTAAGTCCAATCCTGATGAGTTGATTTTTGACTGTAGGCGCCGCACCACACGCACGTTCGTGAGACTA
>NW_014567308.1:1173-1500 GCF_001313825.1 Dinoponera quadriceps | reverse complement strand
AAGACACATCTTGGAAGTTTTAAAATATACAATACGTCTCGAAATTAGATTGACTAACTTTGAATGCTCATAAGGATATCAGAACAATTAATTTTTGTCAATAAATCCATGTTTACAAATGAGCGGTTTTGGCACAAAGGTGAATTATCTACAACAGTTGGTTTAAAGTGCTTGCCATTTATTTTAATACAGAGACATTAGCAATTTCTTCTTCATTTTGATTTTTGTTGCTCTCTCTTGATAAAAATATTAATAAAAATCGCTTTATCGGACTGAAAATTGTTGGGAATTTTCAAACAGGTAGAATTAGTATTGTTCGTTATTGAC
>NW_014567308.1:0-1167 GCF_001313825.1 Dinoponera quadriceps | reverse complement strand
ATTATTTATCTAAAATTTTTTTCGAAATGAAAATATTTTCTGTCCATAAACTGGTTTATTTGCATCTTATTTATGCATCTTATTTATGTTAATCATATATTGCTAAAAATTGGAGTTAAAATATAAACTCTACGAAATTTCAAAGAACACTAGTATCTCGAAATCAAGAAGTCTTTATTATGAGGAGATACTACTGTCACGTCCTGGATGGTCTTCGACACGCGCGGCGGGAGCGGCTCCTCCACACTAAGCCGAGAGGGCAGATTGCGGAAGGTTATAAGTGTGGTTTTGAAGTAGGATCGATGGAATGAGTAGGATTAAGAAAGAAAGACAATAACCGAATAAAGTAAAATAAAAAAAATATAATTTATTATTATTTCGCAAAGTTCGATAATTTGAACGTCGAGATGGCAACAGTTTTTCTGCTACAATCCGAAGAAATAGGAATGAAGTTGATGGCCGGACCGTATAGATTTATGGATACCGGTTTTTATTATAATTATCTTATAAAGATAACTTACCTTCGATGTGGACTAATGCCAAATAATAAATTGAGACAAGTACGTCGCCTTTGAAAGAAAGAGGGAGACAGGCGTTCTGGCTGAGACAACTCATCGGCCAAGTTGGCGGTAGGGGGAGATTTCGTTCTCGTAAAGCTGGCGATTCGCATGATATATGGCAGAGACAGACAAGACCGACAAGATTCGAAGAATCGCGATAGTTCTAAAAGGTAAGGTAGGTAAAAACTCACTAAAAGATAAGGAAGGTAAAAACTAACTTGAAAAGTCGCGAGGACTGAATTGACATTGACTAAGAGCCACGGCTGCACTGACCTGACTGTCGACTAAAAACTGGAGAAAAATTGACTGCAACTCGAAGATTGAAAATAAAACCGACTGCCTGAAATTGAAATGAACTACGGCAGGGGCTGAACTAGCTCCCGACTGAAACCGACTTCTGTGAAGATGTGGCTCTTATTTATAAGCTCGTTTTTGTCTCTTTCTTTCTTTTCTAGTCATGTTGGACAGCATTTTTCGATGGGAACACCAATGGACTTATCGGACAATATTCCACGGTGTTCTCAGGTTGCTAAGATATGGCAAGAGACGGATCATGCGCCTCTGTTCTCACGGAACGGAAAATTTTAGTTTATCTAAGTCGCACATA
>NW_014567307.1:1278-2012 GCF_001313825.1 Dinoponera quadriceps | reverse complement strand
TAGAAGAAAGGGATTCTCAGATGGAGAATATTATAATGATGTCTTAAAATAGAAATTAAAGATTCAATTGAAGACATAATATTTCAAGATAAAAAGTATCGGGATAATCATAATAACGTCAAGATATCCCACTAAGTCCAAGTATGTGTTGAGGGAAAAAAGTTAAATTTACTCTAATAAATATAGATAAGAATTGAATATTAAAAAAAAATTANGAATAAGTTATTATTCATTTTAAGGAAGAGTTTAAATAAAATATAGAAATTACAAATCGTTTAGAAGAAAGGGATTCTCAGATGGAGAATATTATAATGATGTCTTAAAATAGAAATTAAAGATTCAATTGAAGACATAATATTTCAAGATAAAAAGTATCGGGATAATCATAATAACGTCAAGATATCCCACTAAGTCCAAGTATGTGTTGAGGGAAAAAAGTTAAATTTACTCTAATAAATATAGATAAGAATTGAATATTAAAAAAAAATTATTAATAGGAAATCTAAGAAATAAACGGAATTAATGAATAAAACTTACAATAATAGAAAATATAGTTTCCATGGATAAAACATAATGAAAATGTCCAACAACCTAATATGTATCATGAAGAATAATATATATAGATGAATTTGATGGTATAATACCTGTTAATCTACCTGTTAATCCACTTATAGTAAATAAAAAAATAAATCCAAAAGATTATCATAATGTAAAGTTATAAGAAATTTTTATTC
>NW_014567307.1:0-1172 GCF_001313825.1 Dinoponera quadriceps | reverse complement strand
AAAATAAGCTCGCATATCAATATCTATACCTACAGTAAATATATGATGGGCTCAGACAATAAATCCTAAAAAGCCAATAGCAATTATTGCATAAATTATATCAAGAAATCCAAAAGTTTCTTTTTTCCTCTTTAGAGAAATTATACCAAATCCAGGAAGAATTAAAATATAGACTTTTGGATGACCAAAGAATCAAAATAAGTGTTGATATAATATTGGATCCCTTCCAACTGGGTCAAAAAAGAAGTATTAAGATTTTGGTCTATTACAAGTATAATAATTGCTCCAGCGAGAACAGGAAGGGAGAGAAGAAGAAGAATAGCAGTAATGATAATGGATCAAACAAGAAGAGGAATTTTATTAATTGAAATATTTTTATGATGTATATTTAAAATTGTGGAAATAAAATTAATCGCTTCTAAAATAGATGATATAC
This sequence comes from Dinoponera quadriceps, assembly GCF_001313825.1. Lineage (NCBI taxonomy): Eukaryota > Metazoa > Arthropoda > Insecta > Hymenoptera > Formicidae > Dinoponera > Dinoponera quadriceps. The sequence goes on along the minus strand of NW_014567307.1, from coordinate 736 downwards.
CTGGAATATGTAGAGAAAAGATTGTTACATCAGCAGAAAATCCGTTATGAAAAATATTAGATGATAAAGGGGGGTAGATTGTTCAACTTGTACCTGAACCATTGAATGATAATCTTATGATAGAAGAATACACCCCTTGCGGAATTGCTAATTTCAAGACTCCTGCGAAGCAAACCGGATAGTCCACAGAGCACGGCATTAGTCATTACACTACTGTCAGTTATCGGCGCAACAATTGGAGTCAGTATGACGATTTGAATAATTTAAAGAATTAGACTAGTTGCTATGAAATAGTTAATTTTTATATAAATTTTATATAAATTTTATAATTATTATTGACAAATTGGTCTTGTGTTTTTATATATAAATTTTGAGACTGCGTATTTTAACTAAAAGCATTTAGTATAATAACATTTAGTATAATAGCTGGTAATAGCATTTGCGCACAATATTTAGAAATGAAATTTGCAAACCCGACAGATTATTTATAAGTTTCTTCTCATAAACATATGTCGTTTTCTTACATAGTTGCGTAAAACATTTTTCATTTGAAATAATGTGGATATAAGACAAATCTTTTTGTTGTTACATATATATAACACTGTTCTCTCATAAAATACCGTAATATATACGTGACGTTAGTCACGAACGTGTTAAAAATACAATATATTTGCTCCGTTCTTTTTTTTTAGCTGAACTGATTGCACTAGTTCAAAATTTTACATACATATATAAG
>NW_014567306.1:0-681 GCF_001313825.1 Dinoponera quadriceps | reverse complement strand
ACCTAAATAAAGGACTACCTAACGTACGTTCTGTGATCGGAGTAAATGGACCTCTGCGGACTTTGACTTGATCTGCAGCCCTGCCAGTACGCTTTGGTCTTGTGAGTGCGATTATGCGATGTTTGTTGCGTACACCCTCTTTCAGGACGTAAAAATAAAAAATAACATATTCAATTTTAAAAACAAATCGTACTATTTCGCAATCACGTAAGAAATTATTACACTTTACTCACAACGAAATTATATAATGTATCTGGGCAAATCCATTTTGCTCANACAAAAATACCAAACTGCCTAAATATATGTGATGACTAAAAACGTCATAGTAATTTTGTTAGAAAGAAGAAATATTTGACTATAATTAATAAACAAACGTTATGCATGCAATGCCAAAATGACAAAAACATATCAAGTCAAATGGAAAAATTGATCTGGCTTAGAAATCAGTGTAATCCATCGTTATATAATGGAGAATTATAAGTACGTAGAAATGTAGAAAACTACGTTTTATGAATATATCACATGTAGTGTGACGATGCAAAATTGTGCCCGTCACTCATGCAGTGGCCTGACCGAGGGGGAGCCGAGGGTTCGCGCTTTCTCGCGGAGAGAGGGCAACCGAGGGCCGGTTTTTGGTCCTGTGTGCTCTTTGCGCACAGGACAGATACCCGCGGATTCGAT
>NW_014567305.1:0-649 GCF_001313825.1 Dinoponera quadriceps | reverse complement strand
TTTATTTCAGAACAAAATGAATGAACAGATTAATCGAAGTATTGTCCATTGTTGGTTACTACTTTTTTCCATCTCTTAGGAAATTTTAGAATTCCATCTCGAAAAAATGTCTTTTGAGGCGGTCCAAGTTAGGGGCCAATTTTCGATTTCTGCGAAAGAAGTGAACCGATGATCTGCTAAATCGTGCATCCATCGGAACAACCAATAATCAGAAGGAGCAACGTCCGGCGAATACGGCGGGTGCTGTAAAATATTCCACTTGAGCTNTTTTGCAACATGAGGCCGAGCGTTATCATGCAGAAGTATAACTTTGTCATATCTTTGCTCGTATTTCAATCGGCACGTTTCAATCGTACGGAAACTGCTTGTTGCGTAACTCCCAATGATTCTGCAAGCTCCTTTTGCGTTTGACCCCGATCTTCATCGAGTAATGCCTCCAATTCTTTGTCTTCGAATTTTTTTGGCTGTCCAGAGCGAGGCTTGTCTTCAATGCTAAAATCACCATTCTTGAAACATCGAAATCATTCCCTACATGATTTATCAGTTGGAACATTGTCACTATAAACTTCTACAAGCATTCGATGCGCTTTAGCTGCACTTTTTTTCCAATTAAAGCAGAAAACTAAAACCTCCCGCAAATGCTGCTTAG
>NW_014567304.1:566-900 GCF_001313825.1 Dinoponera quadriceps | reverse complement strand
CCGCAGGTAAGTCTATAGAAAAAAGTCTGCTAAATGTTAATCTGAGAATGTGAGTCGTAATTGGGCCCCATAAATATATCGGCGAATGTTTAATGTTTTTCCCCGGTCATCCATAATTACAGAGTGGTAAGCAGGAACCATTTCTTTTTCTGATAATGGTAACTTTTGCCAGTAGGATCGTTATCTTATTAACTTTGTCAGCGGTATCGAACGAGCCACTTATCTGTTACCCGTTTACACGAGGTACGAGAACTCGAGGCGATAGGGCTTTATATTTATAAACCGACTCGAATCCAAAGATATCGATCATGGTGCCCGGGTCCTTGTGCAATTG
>NW_014567304.1:0-345 GCF_001313825.1 Dinoponera quadriceps | reverse complement strand
AGAGAGAGAGAGAGAGCGAGATAAATAGGTACGAGAGAAAAGGAGCGTGCGAAACAATCAGCAACGCAGCTGACGGCCGGATCGCTCCAGACCGGCACGAAGAACCATTAAATGTATGTGAATGGGTTTGGTTAGAAGGGCCAGGAAGGTTCACGACGCACAGGTGGTGGAGCTAGTGCCGGTTGCTCAGACATTGAGCGAATATCAGCTCGAATTGACTGGGCTTTGCCTGAGAGCCACATCACGCTTCGATACGCGGTATGGGGCCTTCAGCGACCTTGGCGGGCGACGTGCTGTGCCGTCAGCGATCCACTATGTTGACGGATATCAGCTGTCTCTCGATAC
>NW_014567303.1:0-630 GCF_001313825.1 Dinoponera quadriceps | reverse complement strand
AAAGGAGAGCAGCGCGTTCTCGATCCCGAGGGCCCGAGGACGTGACAACGTTCACATTACTTCGCCTATTACTCGAAAAACTCGCATGTTTCGCTAGCAGATTGATTTTTTTTATGTTTTCTCGTGGAACTAGCGTATTTGTTCGAAAAGATTTGAGCCGAAACGCGAATTTAAAATAGCTCAAATTTTCTGCTGTAGAATCGTAAGAAGCGCTCGCCGCTTGAAATCCTCGATTTTGCATCATGGAAATAACGTAATAAAGCGGAATATTTTAAATACACTATTCAGTTTTCATCTCTTCACTATTTAACGTAAAGAAANAATCCTCGATTTTGCATCATGGAAATAACGTAATAAAGCGGAATATTTTAAATACACTATTCAGTTTTCATCTCTTCACTATTTAACGTAAAGAAACGCAAGATTCACTTGACAATCACGTTTTTTCGCCTATTACACGCAAACTCGCATTTTTCGCTCGCAAATAGTTTTTTTTTACTTTATCTCGTGGAACTAGCGTATTGTTCGAAAAGATACAAGCCGAAACTTGAATTTGTCACGTCCTCGGGCCCTCGGGATCAAGAACGCGCTGCTCTCTTTTAGTTTTGGGCCTACCTGCATTCACCGGCA
>NW_014567302.1:817-1095 GCF_001313825.1 Dinoponera quadriceps | reverse complement strand
AAGACTTCTCGTCTTAGAAAAGTATTGTTTGAGAGCTCTTAAATCATTCCAGAATAAGTCGTCTATAAGAAATCTAACAAAAGAAGAAAAAGTAATTTCTTTTTTTGCTCATAATGAATTCTAGAGTCTTAAGAATCATTTTTCTGTTTTCAGAATTCAAATATCTTATACAAAACTCGAGAAAATCGACTTTTTGTATATTGGTATATTGAAAACAAATAAAGGCGAAACCAGTCCTCCCGGATATTTCAACTTTCATATAAGTAACTCTTCAAAGA
>NW_014567302.1:0-615 GCF_001313825.1 Dinoponera quadriceps | reverse complement strand
TTTCAGAATTCAAATATCTTATACAAAACTCGAGAAAATCGACTTTTTGTATATTGGTATATTGAAAACAAATAAAGGCGAAACCAGTCCTCCCGGATATTTCAACTTTCATATAAGTAACTCTTCAAAGATTTAAATTTTTCGTTTTAATTTGTCTCGCGTGATTTTTTCTCTCAGTATTACTTCATACCTCTCTCATTTCGCACTAGTCAGTCATGTAAAACCAATTTAAAAATATCTTATATATCTCTTTTTAAAATTTAAAATCATCTAGAAGTTTACTTAAAAGGTAACTTCTTGTCTTCTGAAAGCTCTCTCTAGATCATTGGTTGTCTGATAGAGCGATTTAATGTTTCTTAAAGAATTCTTTTCAAAGAAGTTAGAAGTCTGAAAGTGTTCTTAAACCCTTCTTAAAGAAGTTTTAATAAGAACACTTTTAGACAACTTCAGCGCGAATAAAGTACTTATTCAAACTTCTTTAAGACTTCTTAAAGTAACTTTTCGAAGAAATAAGACTTCTTTTAGACTTCTGTTTTCTTCGAGAAGATTTCTTTAAGAAGTCTTAAAGAAAGGAAATTGTTTACTGGGGAAGTCAATGTTTGTACGATCTTAACC
>NW_014567301.1:0-696 GCF_001313825.1 Dinoponera quadriceps | reverse complement strand
AACGCCGTCGGAAACGTAGAAAGCAACACGCCGCATTCGCACTTAGTCTCTGAGCGCCTCATCGCCCGCCAGAGGTAACATCGTCACGGTCACCGCGATACTGCAGCGGAACCGCAGGCCGCAGCGCGGTGAAATAGGGCGGAGATGTTCGCCCGGAGGGAACGCATCGATCCACGATTTCGGTTGTCCAGGTCGTCAAGAAACCCCCCGAGCGGAGGTAACGTCGCAGAGTACGTATAAAGCAACGCGCCGCTTTTGCACTTAGTCTTGGTGCGCCTCAGCGCTCGCCGGAGTTGCGTCGTCGCTATTTCGCGATTCCTTNGATCCACGATTTCGGTTGTCCAGGTCGTCAAGAAACCCCCCGAGCGGAGGTAACGTCGCAGAGTACGTATAAAGCAACGCGCCGCTTTTGCACTTAGTCTTGGTGCGCCTCAGCGCTCGCCGGAGTTGCGTCGTCGCTATTTCGCGATTCCTTAGCGGAAACGCAGGCCGCAGCGCGGCGAAACTATATTGGACACATTGCCCGGAGAGTCGACATACGAGGTCGGTTGTCCATATCGTCGTGAAACCCCTCGGCCGGAGTTAACGTTTTCGGCGTTATGAGAAAGCAACACGCCGCGTTTGGCCTTAGTCTCTGAGCGCCACAACGTCCGCCGTAGGTGACGTCGTCGCGGTTTTCACGATTCCGCAACGGAA
>NW_014567300.1:0-413 GCF_001313825.1 Dinoponera quadriceps | reverse complement strand
AAACGACGATTTTCAGCAGCAGATTCCTTGAGATGAAAGCAGAAAAGTAATGGTTCCAGCAAATATTCTTTTTGTTACGAAAAGCTCCATCTTCAATAAAACAAAACGCAATAAAAAATGGTCTTCTTTGCACTACGATCTAATGTCACATACTGATTATTAAAGCCTATTGACGGTACATTCATATGCATCAACATTCACTTTCGGCCATGTTGAAATAGTACAACTACTGATTTCTATTAATTAGATGAGAAATAATTATTCAAGAACCTAAAATCTTATAAACTGTTAGAAAAAGCGTCGATAGCGTGTCGATAGCGCAGTCAGTAAGATATTAATTTTGCAAGCTGATGGTAGTAGGATTTATTCTAATTTATTCCACTTAATTCATACGAGGTCTGTTCAAAAAGTAT
>NW_014567299.1:388-647 GCF_001313825.1 Dinoponera quadriceps | reverse complement strand
TATAATAATTGTTAAACCAAAAATGCAGCAAGAAAGTGAAACGACTAAATAGATGATTAAGAATAAGAGTGATATCAAGAATATGACAATGGGAATAACAAGATTGAAGAAGGGTGGTAAGGGTACAGTAATTGTGGGACGTGAGACTGGAGAGGAGATAAAGAAATTGAAAGATACTGTACAAGATAGGCTGGGAGAAAGTTTCGATATTACGGAGGTTACGCAGATGAAACGCCAATTAAAAATCATTAATATTGGT
>NW_014567299.1:0-266 GCF_001313825.1 Dinoponera quadriceps | reverse complement strand
AGAGTGGATCAATAATATTTGAAGTGGATGAAAGGACACATGAGCTTATGTTGAGGAAAGAGAAATTGAATGTAGGATGGAGGAAATGTCCTGTGCTCAATTATGTTAGTGTTAAAAAATGCTTTTAATGCTGGGGTTATTATCATCTAGCGAAAAATTGTACTAGAAGTGAAACTTGTCATATGTGTGCAAAAAGACATAAGGAAAATAAATGTATAGCAACTAAAAAGAAATGCGTAAATTGTATGTTTAAAAATAGAACATAT
>NW_014567298.1:0-760 GCF_001313825.1 Dinoponera quadriceps | reverse complement strand
AATGTAAGTTAATTTCTTTCAGAAGAAATATGAAAATGTCAGATGCATGAGATAGATAATAAGTGTGTTTATCTACCAAGAGAAATGATGATAGTCTATGACAAAAAATGAAGGAAACTGAAGACTTCTACAATAATAAGAATCGCCCTAAATCACGTTGAAATCTTCCATGGTAGAACAAGAATTTATTCTTTCTAATAACTAAGAGACTTTTNACCACAGTTTCGATTCTTAACACGTTGACTGCCACGAAACTTTTCACGATTCTGGTCTAAGAAGCCAATTTGATTTAATCAAGTAATGAAGCAACGAGATAACTCGTAGTTGGCAGTCAACGTGTTAAATATTCTTCTAATAAACAACTATGATTGGTTAATTCCCTTATTGCTTATTGTAGAAAGCTACCAATATTTACATGATGATTAAATCTGACAAGCATATGTCTGAAAATGCTTTGCTGTTAAATTTTTTACTGATAACCGAAGATTGAAATTATTGTAATCCTGTGTAAGGTTATGTATTAAGAATGCTCGGTGTTTAATTTCAGATCATTGATATCCATTGGCAGATATGATTTAAAGGTAAATATATGTTGAAATAAATGATGTATTGCATGATAAATTAACACTTACATGATAGCAGTTTCAAGTTTGAAATCTTCCATGCTTTATTTTCTATGATGATTTACTAAGTTATCCCTGTCTTACAAGTAAATATGGTGATACAGAGTAACTGATTTAATAATATATACAATTATATC
>NW_014567297.1:0-888 GCF_001313825.1 Dinoponera quadriceps | reverse complement strand
TACTCGTGTCCCCGTTGCCTAGATTCGACATCGCGTTATCGCGGTACAGAGTTGTTATCGTGCAATGCGATAACTTGCTTATTCGCTCGCTATTGCACAGTGCTGATTCGGGCCCAAAAGACTTGCGGTTCCACAATCACCCATCTGCCGTTGGCGTACAGCGTGTGCGCTCTGAGAGTATCCGCTCTGCGCACCCGATCGGCGCTATTTGTATCGCTGCCGTCGCCACTACCGTTCACGCTGCTAACGTCGTCGTCGCAAGCGTCGCGCCATCGGCGCGTTCGGTGGAGGAGAGCCGCGGCTCGAACGAGCTGCAGCGTAGCAGAATATTTCTCGAAGCTACCGACAGCAAACGCGTCAACGGGCGGTGGTCGGATAGGCATGCCGCGTCCCGGGACGCTGCTCGTCGCGCGTCAACGTGGATTTGCGCAAAACGCTCCTCATGAGCGCATGCCTGGCGTTGTCGTGTTTAGCTTGGTGCATACCGGCAGAGCCGACGTTCACAGTCAGATGTATCGTGGACTCGAGCATTGCGCGTACCCCGTCGCACCGCGTCGATTGCTGAGTTGTCGACGATTCAATCTTGCTCGTATACGCGCCGCACAGATCCACTAGACTCTTCAGCGTCTCGTAGCACCATTGGCGCACGTCGGCTCGGCGTGCAGGCGCAACAAATAACCCGCGTGCTTGGTCATCGGGGCCTCTGCCACCGCGCGCTCGTCGTCTTCGAAGCGGGCGTCGCGCCAGACGCACATCGCTGCGGTCAGCGAACGTCCGAGCGTCGCGTCGTCGCCGCTTCCTTCCAATGAGCGTAGAGTTTGTTTCGAGCAGTGCGTAACACGTGCGTTGTCGGTCGCGCCGCCGCCGCCACCATCGTTGCGAATATCT
>NW_014567296.1:0-374 GCF_001313825.1 Dinoponera quadriceps | reverse complement strand
TATTTTGATTTTACATCAGAAAACGTGAACTGATGGGAATTCTCGATTCCGCTCGAATATTTCGACCAAATACGATAGTTCCATGAGAAAAGGTAAAGGAAATCAATAAGCTTGAGACACTTGCGAGTTTGCGTCTAATAGGCGATGTAACGTGAATGTCGATTGAATCTTGCGTTTCTTTACGTTAAATCGTGGACGGATGCAAACTGGCGAGTGTGTTGAAAAATTCCGTTTTACTACGTTATTTCCGTGCGGCAGCCTCGAGGATTTCACCGGCGAGCGTTTATTTCGATTTAACATCAGAAAACGTGAACTGTAGGAATTTTCGGTTCCGCTCGAATCTTTTCGACCAAATACGCTAGTTCCATGAGAAA
>NW_014567295.1:0-528 GCF_001313825.1 Dinoponera quadriceps | reverse complement strand
TATATTGTTCTTTGTTTTTGTGTTTAGGAACAATGAACAGCTGATAGCACAATAAGGCTAATCCAGTCTTCTATCATAATGTTAATAGTTTGAATATGTTTCTCTCTATAAGGATTTGTTGCGTGAAGTTCAATTATTTTTAATTAAGAAAACAATTCCACCAGGGGCAGTACCATCTGGATGCATTGTATGATAGAATTAATACCCAACCATGTAGAAGAAGTCATTATTAGTAATGTGTGATTCACAGATCAGCGTTATATCAATTTTATGCATATTAATAAAAATTTTCAATTAAAGGAAATGTTTGGCTAACCCGTTGGTATTCTACAAAGCAATTTTTAATTCGTTGAATATGACGACATTTTGACAATAATACTATGCATTAGGTTGATCATGCAAATTATCTGATTTATAAGTTATTTAAGCATGGACATTGAATCCAGATTATTATTATTGGTAATACAAATAAGTTTACACCTTTTTTTTATAAAAATTATCAATTTATTGTAAAAAAAATATACGTTA
>NW_014567294.1:458-1101 GCF_001313825.1 Dinoponera quadriceps | reverse complement strand
CCGGACTCCGAGGGGATCCATGAGGATTTCCCCTAGGTTAACAAAAAAATGGTTAGCTTAGGTTCTTTGTCTTGCCCGACTTGGGCGCTGGGTGCACGGTGACGCTATTACCTGGCCCACCGGCCGTGGTTCTTGAGGTGTTTAGTCATGTGTTGGTACTTCTCCCACGGTCGGGGGGACGGGAGTCCTGGTGACGAGGTGGGTACGCCTCTCCCGTGCACTGCGGTTTCCATGTCGGGACGCGGTTATGCTTCCGCGATCGAACGCGTCCCCAGGTGGCGAATAGGGAAACGCCCACCAGATATGGTGGGTACCGGTGAATAACCCTTCGGGGGAATAAGCCGGCGCGGACCAAAAGGCGCTTGGGTTCCGGAGGTTGAGTGGTTCGACCCCGGGGTGGGGTGGCGCCATTAAATGCTCAACTGAGGAAGAATCCCTGGGACGGGCGAGTGGGAGCCGTCCTAAAAGCTGTTTTCCCCGAGCTGGTTAGGCCCGTTAGGCTTAGTTGCCGCCGACCTAAAGGAAAGAAACCCTCGATAAAAAACCCGTCCGTGAGAGAGAGGTTGTAAAATTCTCTCTCATTATGAAGTCAGTATGTCCACACGACGGAGTGCGCATATCCGCTCCATCCGGTTTCGGAGCC
>NW_014567294.1:0-392 GCF_001313825.1 Dinoponera quadriceps | reverse complement strand
GGGGGGGGGTAGTATCCCGGCCCTCCCCATGTCGTCATCCGACGACGGGCGGGGTGAGGAAGGCGAAGAAGCTTCCTCACTCTATCTGGCTACTTCCGATAGGTGGGAGGAATCCCGACCCTGGCCATCGGGTCTTCGGGGTGCCCAGGAGTTCTCGGCACCTGCCGAGGTTATCCTGGACGAGGAGTACGTTAGGTCCTCCTCTATGTTTGGAGCCGGGCGGAAGCGCAGGCGTTGGGAGGACGAGCCGGAGGAGCTCCCCATCGCCATTTGCGCAGAGGAGGTGGCGGCGGACTACCCCTTCGCGGGGCCCCCGCGTAGCGAGGGGGATAAATCTATCTCTCTCCTGGATAAGGCGAGGCGCACCATCCGGTTGGAGCGGGTGGTTGTCT
>NW_014567293.1:0-868 GCF_001313825.1 Dinoponera quadriceps | reverse complement strand
CAAGTACTTATCGGACTGCCCTCGTATATATGTGACAGTAAAAACATTAAATTTATCGATTTTTTTGGAATTTTAGCAATCAAGTGCAATTCGGATCCAATTGTGATCAAAATTCTTGCGGCCATGAACGCTTCCTTCGATTGCGCGTCTATGATAAGCCTTTCCTTTTCGGTTCAGTGTAGCATCACGGCAATTTGCAAACAGCAAACTGCCGTTGTTCGCACACGTGGAGGCCGAACATCCGTATGCCCTCGTGTACGCTCGTGTAAGCAAAAAAAATGTTACCACACTTTGACTGTTTATAAAGTGTTTATTAAGTGTTTATTAAATGTTCTTTCAATGTTTAATTGAAGCTAATTATGTGTGGTAACATTTTTTGCGACACCCTATATATATGTATCGTTTCCTGCAATTATCGATTACCTATAAAGAAGTAGGGAACCCAATTATCGAATTTTCTGTCGATATATTTCTTGGGCCGCACCGAAACTATGCAGAGAAGTGCCCATGGCAGTTTCCACCATTGTAAACAGCTATGGTTAAATTGAAATATCACAATGAAATATCATTCAAAAGAACCCTGGATCTTAAAAATCATATACAGGATGCCCCAGATCAATATGGAAAAATTTAGTATGGACATAAAGGAAATTGAGGTGAACAAAATGTCTTCTATCATTTTGCAAACAACATGCAAAATTTCAAGTTATTATGTTGGGAAAATAGCCATATATAGGGGTTTCTTTAATCGACAATCCAAAATTTGATTTATTATTTGCAAAATGGTAAACTGCTTTTATGTTCAGAGTAGTCTAATATGCATATGAGGTCTGTTCAAAAAGTATCGCGAATTTTGAATTTCCGCGGG
>NW_014567292.1:452-675 GCF_001313825.1 Dinoponera quadriceps | reverse complement strand
ACGTCGTCGGGAGCGAGACGCCGCGATCGGACTTAGTCTCTGAGCGACTTGGCGCCCGCCGGAGGTGACGTCGTCCCGGTTTTCGCGATTCCGCGGGGGAACCGCGGGCCGCAGCGGGTCGGCCTTGCACGGGGATGTTTCACCGTCGACCAACGTAGTCGGTATTCCGGTTCGTCAGGAAACCCCTCGGCCGGAAGTAACGTTGTCGAAAGCGACACGCCGC
>NW_014567292.1:0-272 GCF_001313825.1 Dinoponera quadriceps | reverse complement strand
CCCTCGCGGCCGGAGGTAACGTCGTCGGGAGCGAGACGTCGCGTTCGGACTTTGTCTCTGAGCGAATCGGCCCCCGCCGGAGGTAACGTCGTCCGGGTTTTCGCGATTCCGCAGCGGAAATCAGGCCGCTGCGCGGCGGCATTCGACTGAGGTGTTCCCCGTAGGTTCCTCGTCGACCCATGTGGTCGTTTGTCTGGGTCGTCGGGAAAGCCCTCGGCCGGATGTAACCTCGTCAAAAGCAACACTCTACGTTCGGCCTTAGTCTCTGAGCT
>NW_014567291.1:0-5964 GCF_001313825.1 Dinoponera quadriceps | reverse complement strand
GCAGATTCTATCTTATTCTATTTTAAGCAATGGCATGTGATGTAATTTCTGACGAAAGATGTTTATCGCGTTGCCAAAAATCATAATAACGCCGAAATATTAGGAGTCGCGATACGCTGATAACGCCGGGGACGCTTTTTGTTGGAAATCGTGTTACCACGCAGTGCTTAGAGAGCAAAAGACTAAAAGGCTTACTACACCTATTGCAGACTGGGGTCCCTATTTTGAATTTGTACGCAGTATTACGTATACGCACGTTGCGAACGGTGAAAATATGCATACGTTTCCGATGTTGTATTCTTGTACATTATTTTATGATATCAGCAGTTGGAAACGTACACGTATCTCATTGCGCTGAATTACGCGCGGCAACGTTGGAAAACATAGGAACTTTCTGTAAATATTGGACAAAAGTCACAGCGAAGCAAATAATATCCATTACAGCTTATGTTATGCATACATTGCTCAACACGTACATTGATTTCAAACAATTCAAAACGTGTGTATCGATCTCGTTATAATTAACTGCCATAAGCCCGTCATCCATACGATATCTGTCATATCTATCTCGATATCATCGATTAAAACATACACGTTTCTCTTACAACGACCGCTTCGACCGATTCGTCGCACTGCGAGCGAAAATTCACGCGCGCGATTGCGACTGCGAAGAACAACATTCTCGGGATTTCCCATCGCGATCACTCGTAACTTCCCACACGCGTGTACGCGATCACTCCGAGAATGCACTCCGGGCAGCGAACTTACACAACTGCGACTTTTCATCGCGAAATGCAGTCGTAACGAGCTACTCATCCCTTTCCCCTTGATTCCCGATCCGTCAAGCCGGTCGACCGGCGCGCCGCTTGCTTGGAATAAAAGAGAAATAGGAAAAACACGCACACACGCTGTCGACGCACGTGCGTGTCCCTGTGCGCTCCGCGCACAGGTGGTGCGCTTCTACCGGCCGACCCGCTTGGCGAACGGTGATCACGCGACATCGTTGGCGGCCGGCGATGTGGACACGGTCGCCTCGGCAACTGCCGATAATTCCGTAAACACACAGCCGCGCATTCGTGTCAAAGGCAGCATGAAAGAAAGCTGCTCGCGCCGCGGCTCGCCTGGCGGAGATGAGCGGGGATGTGATTGCGCCGCGACGACTCGCAACTTCCGCCTGTAAGCCTCTCTCTCTGGTGTCGCCGGCACCGGCTCCTCGGCGGATCTCCCGAGCCCCGGCCGCCGTCGCCGTCGCGACGATGTCGGAGAGGAAGGCCCCCGAGAAGGTCTCCGAGATTGACGAGCACATCAGCAAACAGTACGACGTCGTGCGACGCCTCGGCAAAGGGGTAACTCGTTCGTTCGCATCACCCCCTTCCTCCTCCGTGCGGCTCGTCCGAGGGGATTCGCGGGTCCTGCGTGACGATAATGAATCGTGGATTTGTCGCGCTTTTCTCTCTCGCATCGTCCGTCGGTGAAGTGAAAGCGAAGTCGATCGGGATGTGAAGGGAGGGAGGGTGGTTACAGCTTGCGCGCATATCGACGCGGCTATTTTCCGCGCTTTCCTCGCGTTATGCTTGAAATATGCGAACGCGGCGAGGACTTACACACACGGCCGTGAATATTTCCGAAGCGCGCTTGAATCGTCGATGAATCCAAAGCGACGTGTGATTTCGCACCCGTGCCGTTCGATCTTAGCGTTAAATCGCCGTAAGCTGTCATTGTGCGCGCATAACATTCGCGATTTTTATTCTTTCCTCTTGTTCCTGCACGCGTTAACGATCTTCGGATACTTGAGGGTCCCCTAAAGATCTTCGGGGGCAACGTTTTTCATTATTATCACCGCTCTCGCAGTCGCCTTGTGCAGTGTCTCTTAAATTGTATTTTTTTCATTTTATTGCTGTACGCATTTAACGATCTTCGAATCTTTAATGATCTTTGGAGATAAAAATATAGATATTCATAAATTTCCACAGGTAAATATTTGAATTGCAAAATCGCTTTGCAGTTGTTTTAATATAAAATATTTCCCTCTCGAATATTTTATCCCCTTTATTTCTTTCTATTTCATATTTACTTTACCTCTCCCTCTCTCTCTTTCTCTCTCTCTCTCTTATTTCTTTCTTTCTATTTCAATCCTTTCTCTTCTATTTCAATCCTTTTATTTCACTTCTGTTTGCATTAACGATCCCTGAATCTTCAATGATCCTCAAAGGTAAGGATTTCGATCTTTAAAGAAGGTTAAATTATAAAAATCAACCCGTAAAGTTAAAATGTAAAAATTTACATTTTTAAATAACTCTGAAAAGTTCACTCTTTGCATCTTTAAAGATTTTCACGCGCTGTGTCGAGAGAGTTTATCAGGACACGCGTAGTGCGGCGGATATTAAAATACGGCGATAGAAACTTCCGTTATACGTAGTAACACGGCTCCCGTCCGGAGTTCTCGAACTTGCGCGGAATATCAATAATCGTCGCGACTATCCGGCTCGTTAAGAGAACTTAAGCTGCCGAGGACAATCAATAACGATGCGGTTAAAAGCGGTCGCCGTCGCGACGATGACGAATGGATCGCGCGCGTCGTCGTCGCAAGTCGATTTTTGTCTACTTACGCGGCCGATCCCGATAATGGATTTTGCAAAGCAAGGCTTCTCATTTACGTCGTAATAACTCCGCGAGCGTGCAATGCAAATTGGGATAATGCAATATTCATGCGCATCGCTTGCGCTTGTATTTTGCGGCGTGATCAATGCCTCCGGTCGAGATAATTCCGATCGTAAGTCCTTTCCCGATATGACGGACGATGAAATGCGCGATTCGCAAATCTAACGTCGCGATGTCACGCACGGGAAAACAAGGTGCACAGGAAGGGATTTACGTAAGAAAACTTAGATTGTAGATGCTGTCCCGGCGCTCGTTCTTCCTCGAAACCCACCCTCCGAGGACGCTCGAAGATTAAGGTATCCCGACGAGCTGCGATTCGCGGAGTTACGGACACAGTATTTTCGATCCTCTCGCTGATCTTGCTGACCACGCAATGAAAAAAGATCGATCGAGAAAGTCCGATCGCGCAAATTAAACGAGCTCAATTTCACGCTTGCCACACGGCGCGTTAACCGCCGGGCGGTTTTTTACGGCCAAATTTTCGCGCTTCTTTTAGCCCTCCTGTTTACATATGCAGAACGTAATTAAGGTCAGTCGAAATTCGGTTTAATTAAACCAAATCGAAATTTAGCTCACCGAGGCGATTATAAAGTTGACCCAGCGCATTATCGGTCGTACATATTATTTGACACATTATTTCTCGTCCATTTTACGTGAATATTTCAACCCGAGGTAGAATTATTCGTATTATACAATTGTCTACTCGACTTTTTAGCAGCGGAGAGAACATCAATATCACACGTGCAATTACATTTCAATTTTGTCACGGCCTTCAGCCCAAGCGAAATATTTCGCTTTTAACTGAATATCCAGTCCCAATTTACACGTAACAGATCGCCGATCCGACTCGATTTCTACTCAGTTTCACGCGATTGCAGTCCGTGCCACGAAACTAGCATAAACCCGAGACTTGGTCCCTCTCACCTGATTTTTCCTCAATCCGTTAAAGACGATAGTAATGACAGGGTGATAAAAAATCGTTGATCTTCCGCGCAGGCCTACGGCATAGTATGGAAGGCGATCGAGAAGAAGAAACAGGACACGGTCGCGGTGAAGATCTTCGACGCTTTCCGAAATCAGACGGACGCGAGATCATGTTCCTGCTGTCGTTCGTCAATTACGAGAACATCATCCGGCTGATCGGGCTGCACAGGGCGAACAACGACCGGGACATTTATCTGGTTTTCGTATACATGGGTGAGTTTTAAGCCGAAGAAGAAATCGACGCGTCACGGTTCTCACACACCGTCGGCCTGAATGAACGCCCCCTCTCGGCCCGTGTTTCCCCAGAAACGGATCTACACAATGTCATCAAGCGCGGCAATATCCTCAAGGACATCCACAAGATTTTCATCATGCACCAACTTTTTAAGGCGATCAAGTACATACACTCGGGCAACGTTATTCACAGGGACTTGAAAGTGAATCTTCCGCTAAGGGGAAGCCGCTGAAAAGCTTCTCTTATTCTGCGAGTTTCCGAGTTTCCTCCGCGATGAGAAAAAAAGTTCTCGGCATTTCTCTTACTACGACGTCACGGTGAAAGAATTGTTTAAAAAATTACCGGGTAATTATCATCAATTAGTAGGTTTTTATGGAAAATCGAAATAACTCGGTGAAATTAATTAGTTAATTAATTAATTGATACTTATTATTTGTTTAATTAAGAAATTAAAATTATTTATTTAGCTTCGTGAAGTGGTCACTGCTTTACCTTGTACTGACTCGTACTGACTCCAGTGTTGACAATAACTTTATACGCATACTGTTACCGTCACTTTTCCGTTTAGAACAACACGAAAGCGCCGAGAATGATTCTAGTTCTCGGCGAGATTGAAAATTAACTGTTTCCCTCAGTGCGGAGAGGCGACGCTTCCGGGAGAAGTTTCGCGTTTTTCATCTCAACTTTGCTCACATTTTTTCAATGCGCTACCATCGCCACCATGTATCTCTCGCTTTTACATTTACCGAAGAGAGAAGCGGTTTGCGCGTTTTCATCATTCTCATATTCGCAATCTCACGATTGCACAAACTTTTCATTACATCATGTTTCGCGCTATCGCGGAGGATGTTGATGATGATGATGATGATGAGGGGGAGGAAGAGTCGGCGATGACAGCGTGTATCGTCATGTGTCTGCATATTGTGTCGAGTTCGCGCTATCCTTCGTTATTGCAGCCGTCCAACGTGCTCCTGAATGCACAATGCCACTGCAAAATCGCGGACTTCGGGCTGGCACGTTCGGTTACGCAGATCGGTGAGGGCGACGGTGTAGACTGGAAGCGATCCAACCTTGACGGACTATGTCGCCACTCGGTGGGTACCGCGCGCCGGAGATCCTCATCATAGCTTCAAAGAGGTACACGTTTATTTGGCTTGCGCGTTTCCTTTCGCGCGCTCTCGCGTTTCCTGCTCTGTTTATTTTTTTCCGATGATCTTTATGATCTTTCCGCGTGCGCGGACGCTTTTCGAATAAGAGGAGAGGGAGAAAGTTCGCAAACACCATCGTGAAGTTCTCACTTTAGAACGTTGTCTCTGTGGGTAGTGAAAAAAGTAAAAGAGTTCATTTTCTTTGCGAACGCTAACTTTCGGAAACATTTTCCGAGCTTGGCGTTTGTTAGTTTTCTTTTTTTCATTCGCGATCGTCGCAAAATCTCGACGCTGGCGCATCGAGTGGATGAACTGGATGATTGCAAGCTTAAGGCGATTGTGGATGTACACCTGAACTATTTGACAGACACGTGGACGGGGGCGACCGCGGCTAAGCGGCACGAGCTCGTGAAGATCTCAACTTCCAGCTTGTTGCTCGCAATCTTGACGCAGTTTGAGCCAAACGTGGGCACGGTAGCGTAAACCCTTCGGAGTTACCGGAAGTTTCCAACTAAGAAGTTAATCTTGCTATGTAATTCGCAAGACTGCCGAGGATAATAAGACGATGCATAATTGAGTTGAGTCGGGAGTATTTGCACAGAGAGAGGGGGAGAGAGAGAGAGGAAGAAAGAGAGAGAGAGAGAGAGAGTGAGAGTGTGTGTAACCCGCATCATTTAGAAACAATCACGTCGACCAAAATGAACTCCGTTTGTGAAAACTGCGGCGTAACACTACAGTTATTAAATTAATCTCGGAACGATCCGTCACAGAGGAAAAACGGATTGGTTTCATTTAGTTGAATTATAATTTGCTGGATAAAATTAAATGTTATAACTAAGCGAATTTATAGCTCGTACCGCAAAGAAATTATGTATGGAAGTAATTGCCCAATTTGCTTACAGAACAAACCCATTTTTACAGATATACTATCTTAGT
>NW_014567290.1:0-1042 GCF_001313825.1 Dinoponera quadriceps | reverse complement strand
GACTCCCCGGGAGTGCGAGGTCGCATCGCAACGCGGCCCATTCTCCCTTGGTCGACGCCAAGGCCTACTTTCACTTTCATTGCGCCTTTGGATTATGATAGTCCCAATGACTCGCGCATATGTTAGACTTTTTGGTCCGTGATTCAAGACGGGTCTTAAGAGTATTCAAAGCAGTAGCGTCGTCAACCGGGAGCAAAGCAGCCGCGCGTGTGGGGAGATCCNGTTAGACTTTTTGGTCCGTGATTCAAGACGGGTCTTAAGAGTATTCAAAGCAGTAGCGTCGTCAACCGGGAGCAAAGCAGCCGCGCGTGTGGGGAGATCCCCGCGCGCGTCGCCCCGTATGGCCTGTCAAAGGGTCACAGTCGGCCAACAGCGGGCCAGGACCGGGAACGGCTCTTGGTCCTTACCTCCAAGTAACCGTGACGCGCGCTTGCGACGAGATTGACGTGTTCAAATGTGGCCTGATATCGTGCGAGTACCGCCAGGCAGCCGGCTGGGCATCTAAGGGTTTGCCGCGTGCCGTTTTACCGGCGTCGCGACAGACATCGTCCCCCGTAGACCGACACCCAGTGGGTTGCGACGTTCTACTAGGGGAGAAGTGCACGACGATGACGTCGGATATGCGCGCACGGTAGCGTGCCCGCGCGAAAAATCGCCCACGCACACGAAGCCAGCAACGTTGACGTTGAATCTCCACTTTCGATTTTTGGGTTTTTTAGGTTTACCCCTGAACGGTTTCAAGGATTCTCAGAAGGGAGATGTTGATTCTCAGCATCTCCCACGTGCCAATCCCACCTCCTCGTGGTGTTAGTCGGAAACGCTGGAGGAGGTCACAACAATCACTCCTCCTGGCTTGGACATACGCTACCTTCCCCCCGAGTGATGGAGGGGGGGAGGCTCAGCGGGTCCCTCGTGGGACAAACTGCCGGTGGCTTGGTGCCGAGGCGCTCCTCTGATACTCTGTTGCGTGCATGCTCGGTCGCGCGCTTGGTGGAGGCCCCCGCTTCCAGAAGGGCGCCTCGACCAACCGTGCCTGCGCGCA
>NW_014567289.1:0-864 GCF_001313825.1 Dinoponera quadriceps | reverse complement strand
ATCGATAGTTTCTCCCTCCGTTTATATCAAATATTGAATTAAGTAATACGAGTTTTTATTTTTTTAACCTTGCAAGATATTAAAAAAAAATTTAATTTAAGTACATACCGAAGTGAACATGCGTTTTAATAAAAATTAGTGAGTACATCAATGTACAATTCCATCCTCCGTGTTGGATTTTAATTCCCCAGGCAAATATTAAGTACGCCGTTGCAAAGTGACACTATTGTTTTCATTAATTTTTACTTATAATAACTGATTTCTATCACTGAACAAGATCTTCACAAACTAAGAATAACGAATGAAATTGACACGGAAACGTTCAAGCGGCCTGCATCAACTGAGTGAAATAAATTTTATACTATGTATCTCTTTGGAGAGCTTGCCTGCATTAAACCTTGAACCTTTCAAACATGAATCACCAATCAAGACTATATGCAATTATATGATGACGCTATTAAGATTATGTAACTTGTCACGATGTAACGATATTATTATAAATTTATATTGTGATTTGTATCTTAATACTATATCCATACTAAATCCACATATACATACTATATACATATCATATATTATATCCATACAGCACAAATGTTCAAAGATGTCATAGTGANGTCATAGTGATATCCCAGAGATATTCAAACATTCCAGAATATCCTTTGAATATTTATGTCATTATTGATATTATATTTTAATCGTCAATCGTAGAAGTGAATCTATATTTTAAAGTCTAAGAACGCAATAACTTCAAGGCTTTGGAATGATCGATGCGATATCGCATATCGGATTCGTGACGTCAAAGGCGAGAAATTATACGTTGAGAAATATTGCGTGTTATTTGCAAATATATATATATATATA
>NW_014567288.1:0-1477 GCF_001313825.1 Dinoponera quadriceps | reverse complement strand
TCAATTAGCACTTTGAAGATGTTAAGAAGGCAGTTCTTATCCCTGAATCCTGATAATACGAGGGGCCACCTGACGTTGTCAAACGCGCACGAGATGTCGAAGAGCAGCGTAATGACGTATCTCTGTTCAGAGGCAGAGAGCATCCGCAGCTCCACGACAGCGTCCTCCGTCGACCTTCCGGGTGAGAAGCCGAACTGCCGGTTGGAGATCTTCCCCGGCGANGGAGAGAGAGACTTTCCTATCACGGAAGTAGTCAATTAGCACTTTGAAGATGTTAAGAAGGCAGTTCTTATCCCTGAATCCTGATAATACGAGGGGCCACCTGACGTTGTCAAACGCGCACGAGATGTCGAAGAGCAGCGTAATGACGTATCTCTGTTCAGAGGCAGAGAGCATCCGCAGCTCCACGACAGCGTCCTCCGTCGACCTTCCGGGTGAGAAGCCGAACTGCCGGTTGGAGATCTTCCCCGGCGAGAGTGACGTCTGGTTGAGTCGCTTCAGAAGAAGCTTCTCGAAAAGTTTCCCTATTACGGAGAGGAAACAGATCGGCCTATAGGATTTGGGGTCCAGCACGTCCCTGCCCTTGCCCTTCAGGAAGACTCTGAGCGAGCCCTCCTTGCAGATCGAGGGGAAGACGCCCCACTGAAGGCACTCATTGAAAAGCCTAATGAACTGACCGGGGATTGCCTTGTAGGCGGCCTTCAGTACCGAGACCTCGATCAGATCCAGGCCTGGCGCCTTGTTGTTAGTCAGAGATCTGACTGCTGCTGCAATTTCTGCACCCGTGAAGAGAGGGTCATCGGCAGTGTCAGACACATGATGTGCGCTATCTTTGACTTCGCGCTGCTGCAGCGTGTCCTCGTTCTCCCGGCATCCGGCATGTGCACGTCGAGCAGGCGAGCAGCGGTCTCCTATGGGGTGACAGTCGAGGAGTTTCCGCCACGGAGAGTGCTCAGCACTTTGTCAACCCGGAGCTTATCGGCCTGATGTTTATAAACAATTCCCCAGGGCTTCGAGTTGCCTTGCTCCGTGACAAATTTCCGCCAGCTCTCGAGTTTCGTCTTCCTCACCTGCCTGGTGTACTCCCGCAAAGAAGAGCAGTAGGCACGCAGTTTGGCGGAGCGGGTCGGCTCCAAACTTTCCTGCTGGTATGCTCGTCTGTTCCTATAAACGATTTTCTTTTTTATCGTCAGATTTTTCGTCCACCACGGGTTGGATTTTCTATATTGCCTTTTTCTTGGCATTGCCTTCTCACAGGCGTCCAAAATGGAGGCCGCAAGAGCATCCGCGAACTTCACCACGTCCTGCGCAGACGTCAAACCGAGGACATCATGTCTCGATATGGACAGATCGACGAGGCTCTCAGCGAACTTCTCCCTGTCGGCCCGATTGGTGTCGAACAAAACTTTCGTAGTTCGCTGCTGCCTGCCTCTGACTTTTAGCACCCTCAGCCTAATATCCAGGGAGTTGTGGTCAC
>NW_014567287.1:0-419 GCF_001313825.1 Dinoponera quadriceps | reverse complement strand
TTCTCGCGTATGTCTGACAAAGATAGAAACAGTCGACGTTCGAATGTCGTCCCATTGAAAAGTATTTTCTTATCGTATCTTGCTTATCACATGCCACGTCATCGAATACAAAGATTGAATTCGTGCGCACCTCATTTGCTGGAATAACGTCGGAATTATTGGAGAATGTAAAATAACCAATTTCATTTATCGATGTCAAGAGATTTTCCAAATACTGATATTTGGGCTGCATCAACGACTTCGAATATACTTACACGTTCTCAAAATGCAGACCATGGGGGCTCTCCTACAAGCTTATGAGAACGTTCGTCTTACAAAAATTCGAAGGACCGCATATGATTGCACGTATAGTACTCGGTAACACGTCTCTGTGTTTACGGATCTCTTTGTTTTCTCCCATTAATCGCGTTCTATCGTCA
>NW_014567286.1:0-739 GCF_001313825.1 Dinoponera quadriceps | reverse complement strand
ATTTTTGAAAAAACTCCAAATTCGCGATACTTTTTGAACAGACCTCGTACTGCTCTAGTCGGTATTTTGCCGAGCAGCGGAACATTTGATTGTATGTTGACGAGCACGTGATCGTATATTATAAATAATGTGTGACACGCGCGCGTCTTATAATAGTTTATTGTGGCGGTAGCAGTCCGACGGTTGGTCGGTCGAGTCGCAGGGAGGTCTTTGAATCGCACCGTTACATATGGGATATAAGTCCCGTACTTGAAAAACTTGAGGAACTATACTCATTGGAAAAACTAGATTTTCCCACAATCTCAAACAAAACTATTCTTCTCGTAGCCTTATGCATTGCTCATAGATCACAAAAATTGTCATTAATCTCGCTGGACAATATCACAAGATCGGAGTTGGGCCTGGAAATCAGAATTCCGGACATTATCAAAACGTCAAGACGAGGAGCGTCCCAACCCCTCCTATTCTTACCTTTTTTCAATGACAGACCAGGTCTGNGCCAAAACTGTCATCAGGTATATGAAAACAACAAAATTCCTCAGGAAAGGAGAAAAAGGCTGTTTATCGCCACACGTAAATCGCACACGGCAATCTCCTCCCAAATTATTAGGAACTGGATTAAATGAATTTTACATACTTTCGGCGTCAACGAAATCTTCACTGGACACAGCGTAAACACGCTGCCACATCGAAAGTCGCTTTAAAATACGTAAATATAAACCTTATAAGGAATACAGCT
>NW_014567285.1:0-1107 GCF_001313825.1 Dinoponera quadriceps | reverse complement strand
AAAAAACAAAAGTTTATCATCAAATGACCTTGAAAAAAGACATCCCTGACAAAGACAAGGTTGCTATCGGAGGTTCTCCTCAGAAACCCTACTACTTCGTTTAAAATGTTTTCCTTAAAATGCTTTTCTAAAAAGATATGTCTATAAGTCTTTTAAAATAGAACACACTGTATGATATACATGCAAACATCTTATGCACGGCACCTCATCTAAAAAGAGTATTCTCAAAAGAGTAACATAGCGCAATGATTTATTTATAGAAATGCGTGTTATCAAATGTCTCGAAGAGTATCGAGGTATTGAAACCTCTTCTTCGCGACGCTGATTGGCTGTCTCAAAATATCGCTGCTTATTTCGATTCGTAGCTGTCATCGTATAAGTCATGCAATGTCAATAACAAAGATATCATTTCCTCGCTAACAAATTTTAGTCTTGGGCTTATTTAGTTATATAAAATATAAAATAAGATCATTTTTCACGTACAATAGTAATTAGCAAAATAGCAAGTACGTAGCGCGCACTTATCTTGTTCTAATATATTAAAATGAACAAGTCCCAGCATAGTGCGCAGCAGCAGCGAAATTACGACAATAGATAGCGAAGTAGTAGTTATAGATATAACATTCTCAATTGTAGTGCACGCGTTATCAAAAGGAGATTGCAGACCATTGAGTCAAAGTACTTATTATACTGAAAGTGTTTGTGCAGAATACGTCGATATACCAAACATTGCCGCGAGTTATTTGAGCTCTCTCATATTGTGTCTTCCCGAATTGTGAAATTATATATGTGTTTATTTGTAATAACGTTCATGTGTCCGTTATAAAACAGTACTTTATTTCTTCTGCCGTAGTGTAGTATAAAGGCTAAATAGGGGACAAAAAAAGTTTTAAATCAGTCATTATTTCAACAAATAATGATCTTCGCTTTATTATTAACATGCCTTTTTCTTTTGCTCTTACATCATTTTATCGTTCATCTTGGAAGAAAAGGACGACATATCAATCGTATTCCGGGACGCATACCACTTCCTATTATAGGCAATATTCATCACACTTTTGGATACTCGCCAGGTAATTAAAAATTCATATAATTCTACACGTAATG
>NW_014567284.1:0-988 GCF_001313825.1 Dinoponera quadriceps | reverse complement strand
TTGACATAGCTACGAATCGCTATTCATCTGTTTTGCATGTTGCCAGTTGTTTAAAATCGCATTTGTTTCGATTTATAGATAAAACCAATGTTGTCAGTTCGCAACGGCACATTGCCGTCGACGGACCGCAACGTATTAATAGATAGTATATATGTTACAGAAATTTATTACTGCTAAGCTAATGATCAATTTTTCATTTAGAATATTTAAATTATTGTTGTTAATGATTCGTAATTAAATTATAGATATCGCAGTGATTCCGAATATTTAACTGTTCAGAGTTGCAGTGATTAAATGTACCTCATCATTAATATGAATACTTAAATTCTAATGCTTAGTAGTACAGTAGTTACAAAATATACGTACAGAAATTTAATATTGAGAATTACTGAATTTGCAGTAATTAAATCGTAAGAAAACATATAATAAATAGTGTGTATGCAGCAAGCAAGTGTAGCAGTATCAACAGATCTACGATGGCTGACTGCTAACTAGACCACCCAGGTTTAATACTACTCTGACTCTATATTTCTTTTCGTTTTTTTTCTTCCATTACTTTTATTTTATTATTAACATCAATAAAATAACACATACAATCTTTTTATATGTATACCTTCAAATATATTAACCAATGATTAAATAATGGCCAAATAGTTACTGATGTATTTCCAGTATTTCATTATTGTAAATTTCNTTACTGATGTATTTCCAGTATTTCATTATTGTAAATTTCTTAATAATACTCAATATTAAATTTCTGTAAAAGACGATACATACGACGTTCCTTATCCACACTTCCAAAGAAATATCATAGATAGTACTTTTAAATCTTTTAGTCATTACAGTAAATGCGTTAATGAAACAAAATATTGTTTTTCGATTTCTCAAATTGTTATCATGTGATTGATTAATAAGGACCAGGTGTTTTAAAAATATAAGTATTCCATTTGAAATGACTCTTGAGTTGTGATTGTAGTTTACATAAATA
>NW_014567283.1:0-794 GCF_001313825.1 Dinoponera quadriceps | reverse complement strand
AATTATGTTATCTTTTTCTTCTAAACTATATCTGCTTAAATGAGAAGTGGCAATGTTCGATTTTTAATCTCATATTTCAGTTAAATTTTTATATAGAAAATTTATTTGTATAAAAAATATGACTATAATTTAAAGAGGACACTTTAAGCTTTCTAGTCATTTTTTAAGAAACGTGGTAATACAATTTTGTAGTGAAATTTTGTAAGAAACATTTATCATTTCAACTTCCACAAGTGACTAAATCTTAAAAAAATGGTTTCTGCTTCAACGATGCTGCTTAAATAATTCAAGGAAAAAATCGCACCGCAATCTTGCGAGAGCGTGTACTAAAGGGGAAGGTTCATACTTTAAAGTGATATAAATCTCACTTATGTACGATTTTTCGTTTACGCTGTACGACGCGATAAACTTCATAAAAATATGTTGACATTTGGCAAATCTCGATTTATATTTATTGTTTAAAAGACAAAGTATAAAAACATAAGGGAAACGGGCAAGCTTTATATCAAATAATATACGTAAAAACTGGAGATTTTATATAAAATGCTTTTTGAATCATATTATTAGCATTAGCTCGTTGAATTTTGTCACCGTATAAAAATTAAAGATTAAATCTAATTATATATACATTACAACGATGTGTCAAACAATTATCTTCAGGTAATAACTTCCCAATATACTCCGATAGATACTGACAATGGATGTTGATTAAACACACGTATCCACGTGAAATAATTTATCAGAAGGGGGAAACAGAGGGAGAGATAAATTTTGGCGAAATGAGAAATAAAACA
>NW_014567282.1:0-1045 GCF_001313825.1 Dinoponera quadriceps | reverse complement strand
TATATATATATATATATATATATATATTTATTTATTTATTTATTTATATTAATGTCTATATTTATATATCATCATATATATAACTTTGTATCACCACTTCATATATGATTATATCCAACTATATGTGGAAAATTTTTCTCAGACGCTGAACGTGGCCATTAAAAGAACGGAAAGAATTTTTTGTATCAACCCAATAATTACTACAATCCTGATTACCATTTATTCGTTCAAGTGGCTCGAGCCTCACGGCCTGATGCAGCCTGATTAACGCTAAACTCCTCTTTGCCAGCAATCATATCATCGGAGGGGTGCGAGTTGGATCAAATGCGATACGGATGCCGCATCCACAACGCGCAATGCAGCTGCGGCTACGGCTGCAAGTCTGAGTACAGATACAACAACAACGACGACTGCAAATTAGCATTGAAAGGTAACGACAAACGACACTCGATTCTACTAGATTCGGTCAACCTGCGAAGCAATTAACACGTTTACAATGTGTTTAAATATCTCCTCTTTTTTGGAAGAGAAGAAAATACTTCAATTATGGTTTTAATATATTCGCCGAAAAAATACTTGTCCCAATTTGTTCTCTTAACCCTTTCGCGGCGAACAGCGCCTTTAGGCGCTCAGCTATAGATGCTCATTCTCAGCGAATAGCGCCAGATGGCGCCCATCCGGAGCCGCTCTCTTCNACAACTGCCATTAATGTCCATTAAGTTGTTTTTGACGTGCTAGCAGCATACGCTTCTTGTGCAAAGGTTTTTTTTACATAGTCAAATATAATTATCCACAAATTCGACTCGCGTATTTTGTCCGCGCGGTCGATCTGGCATCGGCTGCTTAGAGCGCAACTCTTTCCAGAGCACTCCGCCGCGAAAGGGTTAATTAACTAATTTTTAATTAAATTCTTAATTAACTCGGTTAATTAAAACAAAAGGAATGGATATTGCAATATAATTTTGACGAGATCAATTTAAAAAGAAGAAAAGATTCTATTAGGTAGTAAACTTAGTTCCTGCGGCTCACAGTTAGATGACGTTAG
>NW_014567281.1:0-2237 GCF_001313825.1 Dinoponera quadriceps | reverse complement strand
GCCGGGCTGCCTACTGCGGGTGCGGCCGGCCAGCCGAGAAAGAACGGCCAGGGAGACCAAGGCCCCTACGAGCCGAACCCCCCCTCGACGAGCCGGCCACTCCGCCAGGCCTTCACAGTTTACGGCTCCGACCCGGGGGCCTGATCATTGCCCCACGGAAGGAGCGGGGGCCGAAGACCCCTCTCTCCCCCCCCTCCCGGCCTGGAACCGTCATCTTGCCCTTTCAGGAGGCCGGGAGGGGGCGCGCGACACCGCGGCAATCGCAGTGCACATAGCGCCCCCGGCCCGGTGCCCGTTAGGCCGACCCGCTCGCTCGCAGGGAAGGCAATGAGACTCCCCAGCGCAATTCCGGGCCACATGGCCCGGACAACCCCACCGGTAACACCGGGCCTGCTCCATCTCTGGGCTCGGACACGCCGATCTGACGTGCCCGAAGCCCAGACAGCCGAAACACTGCAGGAGTCGCGCCTTAAGCAACGTGACCCCCACAATGCCACAGCCCACACGAATGCGAGCCGATAGCTGGCCGCCTTTATCGCTGCGGTCATCGGGGCCCGGGCCCAAATCGCGCCAAGGCCCCCGCCGCCCGCCTGATGTCACCCACCCGAATCTTTTCGAGTGGGCACCCACCTACGACCACGAGAGCCGCCCGGACGTCCCCCGACGTGACCGAGTCGTCAAGACCGGTCAGCCGGAGGTCCGCCGTCTTGGACGGTCTCGCAATCCTAACTTCGGGCGGAACGACCTCGCGCAATCGAAGCGCAAGGTCGTCCGACCGAGCCGCACCCCCTGCCCCGTGGAGCTCGATGAGGATCCTTCCGTTGGCAGCCCGCCTCACCGAGTTGCGGTCACCCAGCAACTCGGGGAGGGGGAGAATCTCCCTCGCCCCCCGGAGGACCTCGGCATACGAGGTCCTCGGAGGCACCACACCGCCACAGCCGCCGTCCTAGGCGGCCGCGGGAGCCTCCTCCCGTCTTTCCGTCCACCGCCAACACGCCCAGCCAGCGCNGAGCCGCACCCCCTGCCCCGTGAAGCTCGATGAGGATCCCTCCGTTGGCAGCCCGACTCACCGAGTTACGGTCACTTAGCAACTCGGAGAGGGGGAGAATCTCCCTTGCCCCCCGGAGGACCTCGGCATACGAGGGCACCACACCGCCACAGCTGCCGTCCTAGGCGGCCGCGGGAGCCTCTTCCCGTCTTTCCGTCCACCGCCAACACGCTTAGCCAGCGCTCGAAAGGGGCATCAACCGGGAGAGCGGTAGGAACAGCAGTCCCTGCCGCAAACTCAACTTCCGAGTGCGCCGCGGGTTTAAGACCCCGACGCCCCCCACTCCACCTCCGCGGCCCCACACCCGAGTCCCCTGTGGGCCCTCCCCGGGACGTTGTCCCGGAAACCTCCGCCAAATCTGGCCAATCCTCCGGCGCCCCCGGCGGGGGACCGAGAGCCCCCTTTTTCCTCCGTCGCAGAGGTGGGGCACTCACCACATTCTCCGCGGCCCCCCTTTTCGGAACTCCCCTACCACCGACCGGGGGTCAATCCCCAACCGCCAGCGCAGGGGGTCCACCTCCCTCAAGGGGGGAGGCACACCACCACTCCCCGCCGCCTTCAACTCCTCGTTCTCCCTCAGGAGGCGGGCATTCTTGACCTCCAAGCCGAGAACTCGCTCCCCGAGGGAATCCAATTCTTTAAGCTCCTCGCGGAGCTTATCACGCTTTTGAGTAAGGATGTCATTGGACACCCTCACCACCTCTAACTCCCTGAGTTTCTCTTGAAACCGATCCCTATCCTTGGCGAAGGCATTATGGGATGCCCTCACCACCTCCATTTCGGCCTTCAAGGCCACTACCTCCATCTCGGTCTTATCTCTGGCCTTCTCCATGACCCAGGTCTGGCTTATCTTACTCGTCTGCGAGGCTATCTTTTCCTAATTGTCGACGACCCTCAGCGCCTCCTCCAGCATACAAATGACACTGGAGGCGCCGAGGGTCCTCGGCAAGCCCGCCTTCCGGACTATCCTGGAGGCCTGCATCAACCACTTCTCAATTTCCTTGAGATAACGGAGCTCCGTCATCTCCAGGATTTCCTTCTTTAACAGGGCGTTACACCTGCCTTGGTTTCGGAGCACTCTAATGTGGTCCGCGGGTGACGGCCCCTCATTCTCCATACCAGAGTCCAAACCCGGGTCGGACCACCCAAGCTCGGGCTCCTCGTCCCTGAGACGGGCGTCCTCGGTCTC
>NW_014567280.1:1584-1806 GCF_001313825.1 Dinoponera quadriceps | reverse complement strand
CTGTCCAAATGTGAATCCGGCTTGTTATAAGTCAAAAGAAGAGGTAAATTATGTAATATCAATATAATGTATCGTAAAAAAGTTCATAATAAGATATATAAATTTAAACTGCTTTTCAGGATGTTATTATTCAAGCAGATGACGAAATCAGGCTAAAAATTGTAGGCACGAGAGTCGATGCTACAGGAATTGTTAGTATTAAATTTAGAAAATAGATATATA
>NW_014567280.1:0-1372 GCF_001313825.1 Dinoponera quadriceps | reverse complement strand
ATTATTCAAGCAGATGACGAAATCAGGCTAAAAATTGTAGGCACGAGAGTCGATGCTACAGGAATTGTTAGTATTAAATTTAGAAAATAGATATATAACAATTATTTTTTTTGTATATTTTGTATATGTTAAACACACACATACACAAACACACACGGGTTTCTTTTTACACGATATTTTTTAATGTTTTATTTACATTTACACGGTTTATTTAACACGTTTTATTCATATTTACACACTTTTGTCGTAAAATATCGATTTTTTAAATAGTTTTTTTTTTTTTCATTTTCTTCAACACATTAATTTTTCTTTTATATGCTTATTAAATAAAATGTTTTCAGTGAATGCATTTCTATATTTTAAATTGTTTTTTGTATAGTTTGCGTTATTTTAACACAAGTTTTATACTTTGTTGCAAATCAATTTTTACACTTTTTTTACATGGTTTTTTTTACACGGTACGCATCCACAATGTAAAAAGAGACCCAAATGTGTGTGTGCACACGCGCGCGCATATGTGTGTACGTATATATGTACGCGCGCGCGCGCGCGTGTGTGTGTGTGTGTATACGCATATATATGAATTATTTTATTTTCAGTTCGCTATTGGAACGTTAATGGATGATTATTTAGGTAAAAATATGTTTTAATACTTTTAAAATTCAAGTTTCCAATTTTTTTTTATTTTAAAAGTGAATTTTCTTAAAATCCACTTCTTTGATTGAATATGCTAATCATACTTATATTCTTTTTCGCAGGTCTCGTATGCAATTAACATCTGCATTTTTATATTATAATAAATTATATAAATATTTATAATAAGAAAATTATATAATAATAAATAAATAATAATTATATAATAATAAATAAAAAATAAAAAATAAATTGATGTCCGATCATTTTCGTGTTATATAAAGTGCGTTCGAGGAGACTCTAGCGCTACCGAGTCATTCTATCCTTGTTGTGCATATGTCAAGAGCAATAAAAATAGAATGACGCGATAACGCTAAATAGCGTCTCCTCGAATACATCCATATTGTATGTGTATGTACATGTGCACATATGCATGTATGCATGTGCGTGTGTTTTAACTCTGTTATATCTCATCCAATAAAAGAATTTCTTTAATTCTCAGAATATACATTTTCTATTGGATATGAAATACTTTATAAATCTTATAGAAATATTAAGTATATAAATAAGTTGAGTGCCTTTTTAGAATGATTTTAATGTTTATTAACAAAAAAACGAATAACCTGTTAATCTTCGAAACAGTTTTCCCATGATTTACCACACACTTTCTGGTAATTGGCGAATCCTAACTAAAAACTACCCCCTAAAATTTTATAAATATTTTTTTCAGATTCTACGG
>NW_014567279.1:0-827 GCF_001313825.1 Dinoponera quadriceps | reverse complement strand
AACCTGCTGTAACTATAGTACCATATACAAGAACGCTGAAGGAATCCCTAGCTCAACTTATGAAAAGTTACTTTCCGGGTTTTGAATGGACCTCGGCAGTTATTTCCTTACGGGAATAGAAAAAGACCAAAACATTGAGACCTAGCCGCGAAAATTGTGCAACGGAAGAGGTGGAATAGGCTGTTAAGACCTTTGAATCTTACAAAGCACCTGGACCGGATGGTACCTATGCGGTGCTACTTCAAAAAGGCCTTNAAAGATCTTTAGGACGAGTATAGCCCTAGGACGTATTCCCAAGGCCTGGACGAATACGGAGGTGATTTTCATACCAAAACCGGGTCGAAACGGTCACATTCTCGATAAGGACTTTAGACCGATGTCTCGTCATCTTGAAAACATTGGAAAGAATAATACATAGATATTGGAAATCAACCTTGTTAACGGAAAAACCACTAGTGAACTGTCAGTATGCTTATAGAGAGGGCAGGTCCGCAGAGACCGCTCCACATTACCTATTGAGCGCAGTAGAGACCCAGTTGGAAGCCATGCCCTGGGATGTTTCCTAGACATTGAGGGAACCTTTGATAACACCTTAAATAAAGCGATAAAATCATGGTAAATTACGGCACACCAGAGGCACTGTTTGAATAGATAGAAAACATGCTGACCACCAAAAATTTTACGATTCAGTGTGAGGAAAAGACGTTGGAAGGCAAACCAACCTGTTGCGGTGTGGGGTGTTGTCTCCCACCCTGTGGAGTCTGTTGGTCAATGAAATCCTGGTCAGTCTAGAAGAGGAAGGGTTCCAAGTTTATGGCTACACGGAC
>NW_014567278.1:0-685 GCF_001313825.1 Dinoponera quadriceps | reverse complement strand
AGTACGTTGTAGCGAGGTATAAACAATACATCCTGTCCAAACAACTTCCAAATTCAAACAACAAATTCGGATCAATTAGCCGGCCTATAACTAATAACTTCCTCGTCACTTGCGCACACAGCGCCCACTCACCAACCACGACATAAGAGGGGTGATCGAAAATTATGAGAATTTTTGTTTTTTTTAAATAATATTTATTTATTCGTCAATATGAATATTGTCCCCTTCAAAGTAGTCCCCCTNCTTTTTCCAATTTTGAAAGCACTTTTGAAATTCACTTGTTGGTATGGCTTTCAGCTGCTTCACCGATTCTGCTTTTATGTCATCTTTGTTGTCAAAACGTCTTCCTTTCATGGGTTTCTTCAATTTTGGGAATAGAAAGAAGTCACAGGGGGTCATATCCGGTGAATACGGTGGTTGTGGCATCAATACGATGTTGTGCTTGGCCAAAAACTCACGAAAAAACATTGAGGCATGAGCAGGTGCATTATCATGGTGCAGTCGCCATGACTGATTTTGCCATAAAATTGGACGTTTTTGTCGAATTGCTTCACGCAAACAATGTAAAAAAGTAATATAGTTTATTAACCGTTTGACGTTTAGGTAAGAATTGTCCGTTATTGACCTGCAAGGACGCCCAGGGCGCTTGTCATCTTCAACGTCTTCCCGTCCATTTTTAAAACGG
>NW_014567277.1:0-1234 GCF_001313825.1 Dinoponera quadriceps | reverse complement strand
GACTTTTACTCACAAACTCCGCATGCACTTTTGCACTCACCCAATAGATCGACAATTTTAACGATATTACACAATTTTGTACATTGATATATAACATTGATAGTTAACTAAGTACATTAACTGTTTGACCCATACATAAACAAAATTTTTTAAATACAGTGCACCAGTAAATATGCGAGAGTCAATCAAATATAAATGAGCCTTTTTAAATTGCGCATCCGTCGGCGTTGTGAAGGGTCTGAAACATCTTGGATAGTGGAGAGGGGTCATGTGGAAGGCAGTAATAAAGATGGCGCGCCACGTGCTTCTTACTCTCAGCAGCAATCACGATGAGCGAGAAAGAGGTACACCCCGGAGTTGCATAACGTGTTATTATTAAGTTTCTCGTCAACGAAAATGTAACTGCTGCTGAAATTCGACGCCGTTTACTCCCACGGTTCGGGAAAAGAACCCTTTCATGGGCTCGGGTGAAGCAGTAGTGTAACGAATTAAAGAATGGACGGGAGCGTGTTGAAATCATTACCCACCCGCACCGTCTCCGCACCAGCATTACAGCGCGGAACACCGAGGCTGTTCGAGAACTCATCAAAGGAAATCGGCACTTGACTGTTCGTGAAATCTCTTAAGAACTTCATATCAGCTATGGAAGTGTGCAATTAGTCATTCGAAATGAGTAGGGATTTCGAAAGGATCGGCTTGTTGGGTTCCAAAGATGTTGAATGCAAAGCAGAAAGCCGTGCGGTAGTAACACAACAAAAATTGCCCGATTTGCACTGGGCTGTCCTAGAACATCTACCCTACAACCCTGACTTGTTACCTTGCGACTTCCATATCTTTGGGCCAAGAAAGCCCTTGGTGGACAGTGCTTCACAACGAACGAAGAGGTGCAGCAGTTCGTGTACAATTGGTTTGATACACGTCCGCGAACATTTTATGATACCGGGATTAAAAGTTTCTAGACTGTTGGAGAAAGTGTATAGATAAGATGGAGTATTCTGTAGAAAAATAAGAAAAATGAGAATTAGAATTGTTTTTGAAAAATATATGGTTTTTTTGCAAAAGGCTCGTTTATATTTGATCCATCCTCGAATATAGGCAATTAACTAAAAATCGATAATTTTCGCGAAATTATACTATTTTATACAGTATGTGAATTGTTGCGAATCTTTATTTAATATTTTTATCATTTTATGAGCATATAAGCTATATATATATATATATATATATATATATA
>NW_014567276.1:0-2072 GCF_001313825.1 Dinoponera quadriceps | reverse complement strand
AGGGCTTTCGCCCTTGGGACGGGCGCTCCGAGCCGCCACGTCACAATACTGACAGTGCAATCGTTCGAAAAAAAGAAATTTTCATTCATAAGTAATTTTACTTTTTCTGAAAAAAAGAAATGGATTGTGCGATAGTGATGGTCTTCTCTAGAAAATTACAAAAGACAGAGGATTGTTTAAAAAAGAAAGTTAATTAAAAAGAGTCATTCAAGAAAAGTCAAATAAGATTGTTTTATGGGAAACTTATATTTAGAAATGTTGTTATGCATACGGGACCTACAGTTTATAAACCGGTTCTGAACGGCAAGTTGGAGAAAGGTTTTTCTTTATTTTACAAAAAAGCATTTTCGACCATCGACATAACATACTTTGGTTGCGGACTATTACTAAAAAACATTAGTTTACCATGAGAAAGAAGTAAAAAAAAAGGTTAAAAAAAGGTCCTAAAAAAAAACATTTGATTTATTAGGGAAAAAATGACCAAAGTTTGACAGGGGAGGTCATTTAGCTGTTAGGTACGGTATGTTTCTTATAACGTTGACTGTCGCCAAGGCCGAACAAGTGGAGAAGATTAATCGTTTCTCAAAAAAATCTTCCGAAGATAGATAATGGTGTAAATGTGCGAACCGCACGCTTCGCTTCGAGAAAAGACCCAATAGGAGTGAGACGAAGCAGAAGAGACTTGCAGTGAGAAAAAGAGAGAGAAAGAGAGAGAGAGAGAGAGAGAGAGAGAGTGTGAGAGAGAGAGAGAGAGAGAGGAAACAAGTAAACAACGAGGAAACCAAACCAACCTGTCAACCGGTCTAACCGCATGTTTGCTTGCGAGTCGCTATGCAACCGGATGAGGTTCGCTCGAAACCGTAAGCAATCTCCGTTAAGCTGCATTTACACCTAAGAACAAATCGATCGATCTTCACGGAGAACGATGTTTATCCCACGACCGGTGCCGCAGATAAAAAGAAAACAACAATATACCTGGCATATTTGCAAATATCCCACGCATTCCCTAAATTCGATCGCTTGCCAACTTTCCGGACGCGAATCTCGCAGAATAAAGGCGGAACCGAGCGAAAATAAGGAAAATATAAACACTCCACAAGAGAGAAAAAGAGAGAGTAAGGACGGAGAATCTCGGTGAAAACCCTCGGGGAAGAGCGTCCGCTTCGTTTAATCGTATAATGCGAGAAGAGGAGAAAAATATCAGCGCGATAGCGGTTTGGGCCGAACACCCTGGGACCTTCCGTTTATTGAGCATTCTACTACTAAAGCTACACACAATCCCTACCGCGGTTCAGAATTCATTCTTCTTGTACTTGTTGTCGTCAAGATAGCCTTTATTCCTTATTTCGGAAATATTACAATAGCGTCCGGCGAACTATGAACCCGAGCGTTGCTTGAAAGATCAAGACGTTAACGTACACAGGTGCGCGTATGTGTGTGTGTTTAATGGAGAAAGAAACCACGTGGAATTTACATTTGTAATATTCATGCATCATATATGTGGACCACACCGTACTCACGGCTACGAGAAAGGCCATCGATGACATATTTACAGTGCATTGAGCACACAACATTTAAATTTTAGATGACCAGATGGCATACCGTTGTATTCGCACGCGCTCTGTCGTACGCTTCGAATAGCTAATTCGCTGTATTCCCTCCTCCCTCCGTCCCTCCCTGTCCCTTCCCTCTATCCTGGAGCCCGTACACACCTGCATGTGCACGCGCGTGCACACACACATGTCGCACATACACACACAAATGTGTCCCTGGAAGCTGGTCGTTTTTAAAGTTTGATCGAAATGGGGCTAGATATTTGCCCACTCGGATATCTCGCGCAGCTTCGTTGTTCGTTGCTGGATATATTGCCCGTGGATTATTGGAAGTCCGCGACGAATGATTGGTTACACAAAATTTGACTCACCTCACCGCCTCTTTTTTCATTCCTCCGCTCGATAGCCGCGCCCCGCTGCGCGGAAAAAAGCGGGCGAAAATGCGTCGCGCTGCGATTTTGCGATATTCTGTGCGCGATATAAATTAGCGACATTCATTTGCGGATGTTCGAACTTTTC
>NW_014567274.1:468-800 GCF_001313825.1 Dinoponera quadriceps | reverse complement strand
TTATAAGCATCAGGCCGATAAGCTCCGGGTTGACAAAGTGCCGAGCAGTCTCCGTGGCGAAAACTCCTCGACCGTCACCCTAGAGGAAACCGCTGCTCGTCTTTTCGACGTGTACGGATCGGGAGAACGAGGACACGCTGCAGCAACGCGGAGTCAGAGAAAGCGCACACAATGTGCCTGACACCACCGATGACCCTCTTTTTACGGGTGCAGAAATCGCAGCAGCAGTCAGATCTCTGACTAATAACAAAGCGTCAGGCCTGGACCTCATCGAGGTCTCGGTACTGAAGGTCGCTTACAAGGCAATCCCCAGTCAGTTCATTAGGCTTTTC
>NW_014567274.1:0-296 GCF_001313825.1 Dinoponera quadriceps | reverse complement strand
CGTCACTCTTGCCGGTGAAGATCTCCGATCGGCAGTTCGGCTTCACACCCGGAAGGTTGACGGAGGACGCTGTCGTGGAGCTGCGACGGATGGTCTCTGCCTCTGAACAGAGATACGTCATTGCGCTGCTCTTCAACATCTCGTGCGCGTTTGACAACGTCTGGTGGCCCATCGTATTATCAGGATTCAGGGATAGGAACAGCCCTCTTAACATCTTCAAAGTGCTAGTTGACTACTTCTGTGATACGAAAGTCTCTCTCTCCTTCGGAGATATAACGGTCTCGAAGAAGGCCACC
>NW_014567273.1:380-711 GCF_001313825.1 Dinoponera quadriceps | reverse complement strand
TGTACGGCCCGCTGGGTACGGGTAAGATAGCTGCGGCGATAACTGTCGCCAAGTCGCTCGGGCTGAACTTCGCCTTCGCAAACACCGAAAATCTGCTATCCGTGTACCATACCGAAACGGAGAAGAATCGGCGAGTCCTCTACGCTAAAATGAGGCAGTTGATGCCCGTGACGCACCGCTACGTGGTGCTCCTGATTGACGAAGTAGACGGTTTGGTCAAAAACTGCAACTTGGGGCAAGCCATCAGCAGCGGAGACTACAGTCTCTTAAAGTTTCTGATCATTTTCGAGTCCAACGATGGAACCGACATTTACGGCGTCTTCAGCATATT
>NW_014567273.1:0-246 GCF_001313825.1 Dinoponera quadriceps | reverse complement strand
TCAAATTACGCTAACGTGCGCGGAATGGTTACCTGGTGACTACGCGCGCTTTTCCGGCAAAGTCGTCAAGCCCATGCGTCTTTACGAACATCTGTGCGCAAATGACTTTTCGGAGGAAACTTTTACGCAAAACACATCAGCTCTCGAGAAGACACGAGTCACAAGATATCCGTCTCTCTGCCGCTGATGGCCTTTCTAAGCGTGCTGAAACGCATGAGGAAGTATCGGCCGGTGACAACTAGAGGA
>NW_014567272.1:0-433 GCF_001313825.1 Dinoponera quadriceps | reverse complement strand
ATTTTAAATGTGCTAAACAAAATTAAGACAGACCAAGCCTACCGAGTCGTAATCGTATCTAAATGAAAAACCAGCCCTGTTATCCACTATGCTTATCTATGCTGGATGCTCCACCACTGATTTTTAAACAATCTGATAAACTTTTAATACCTCATGACAGAAAGATCCAACATCTTCTGGTGGGGAAATTAATTCTGTTAGCCGGCCGATTGTCCGCCAGGCGTTCCGGCGACGAATTATTAGCGAAGAAGCGACGGATCTGTTAATTAAGTTGATTAGCAAATCGACATGGAAGGTTTATCACAAATCTGTTTGCAAATGGGCTCAGTATTGTAAAAAAAACCAATTAGGAGATATTCGAACTTAGGGTCAAAAGGGAATTGAAGTTATCTACATGATAAAAATTAATGATGGGGGTTTCCTAATCAGAATA
>NW_014567271.1:0-400 GCF_001313825.1 Dinoponera quadriceps | reverse complement strand
CTCCTGTTTATCTTAGTAGCGGGACGCCTTATCGCATTGAGCGATCACGGTGTCTCTTGTCTATAGTTGATCCATCGATTTTAAGACTCTCTAACGACACGCAGTGTCGTTTCTTCGGCGTTATAATTCAGCGTTATAATTTTGATAATATTATTTAATGTGCGCGAATATACATATGCGCACGTACTTATATCTAGTAACATAAGGATAAAATATCTATACCTAGTGAATATCTTACCTAGTGATGTCTGAAAACAGACAAGTCGGCCTCCGATTTATACTAATATATTATTAATATTCCAAAATAAATCCGGACGTTACAATACAATCTGCTGCTATCTCTTTCTTTCTCGAACTGTAGCTATTGCTAACGGCGGCGGCGTCATGTCCTTAGCCTCGA
>NW_014567270.1:0-934 GCF_001313825.1 Dinoponera quadriceps | reverse complement strand
GTTTGACTGCCTTTACATACCGAAGGTGCCTCACTGTAAGGCCGTCTGGACCGGCTGAATTTGATTTTGTTTTATTAATTGCCCACTCGATCTTACAAGGTTGTATAGAGGTATAAAGATTTGGTGTTTCAACTTTATTTGAGGCAGGTGTACCCTCCTCTAATGAATCCGTCGAAAAGATTGCTCGAAATTTCTCAGTTAACTCTTCAAACGGAGGTTGTTCGATCGATGACAAAGGCGACCTGTCGTTTAAGATACCCTCTGCCAGATCGGCTCTATTTTTCTTATATGTTTCCTGCGTCTTCTTGAAAATATATGCTCTCATAGCGCTTTTACGTTTGTAAGCTGCTGCATCTAAATTTGGTTTAGGCTTACAATTAGGTTTAGGTTCCTTAACGTATTTTTTGTATAGAGCTCTTAGCCAGTTTTCGAGAAGCAGTTCCTTAGTCTCAGTTGTGCGGTATCCTGAGAGAGCATCAATTAGTTCTTTATCTTGTCTATCCCATACCTCACTATTTTCCGCAATTAGCTGCAATAAAAAGATGAGAACAGGGTCTTCAATGTTCAATTCCCGGATAACAGATTGATAGTCCGGTGGAGGTTTATGATCGGTTAAAAGGACAAATTCAGGAGCCTCCGGGTTTAAACTTTCACTTCCTTTGTTGGCATTCTCTCCGGATGGGAGTTCGGGAACTGAGTCGAGCTCACCGCCGATAGCTGCCGATTCAGAGGTATCTAGCCCCTGCGATACCCAATCGGCGGAAAGAGGGATCAAATTCTCCATAACAATTTCTTGTTGATTGTTGTGCTTTCTCTGTGTAGGAAATGTTCCTTCGGGGAGCTTGAACGGTGAACTACACTCACGATTCACTTTGACCAATTGGAAAGACGAGGCATGTATTTGCGTCCCCATCATCGCGAATACGGGAGGAGA
>NW_014567269.1:0-934 GCF_001313825.1 Dinoponera quadriceps | reverse complement strand
GGACGAAAAATTTGACGATAAAAAAGAAAATCGTCTATAGGGACAGACAGGCATAACTGCAGGAAATTGTTGAGCCTAACCGCTCCGCCAAACAGCATATCTACCGCTCTTCTTTGCGGGAATCCACCAGGGAGGTGAGAAAGGCGAAACTCGAGAGCTAGCAAAAATTTGTCACGGAGCAAGGCAACTCGAAGCCCTGGGGATTTATTTATAAGCATCAAGCAGATAAGATCCGGGTTGACAAAGTACTGAGCACTCTCCGTGGCGGAAACTCCTCGACCGTCTCCCTAGAGGAGACCGCTGCTCACCTGTTCGACGTGCATGTGCCGGATGACCGGGAGAACGAGGACACGCTGCAGCAGCGCGAATTGAGAGATAGCGCACACCATGTGCCTGACACTGCCGATTACTCTTTCTTCACGGATGCAGAAATCGCAGCAGCAGTCAGATCTCTGACAAACAGCAAGGCGCCAGGACTGGATTTTATCANTGCCGATTACCTTCTCTTCACGGATGCAGAAATCGCAGCAGCAGTTAGATCTCTGACAAACAGCAAGGCGCCAGGACTGGATTTCATCGAGGTCTCGGTACTGAATGCCGCCTACAAGGCAATCCTCGGTCAGTTCATTAGGCTTTTCAATGGGTGCCCCCAGTGGGGCGTTTTCGCCGCGACTTGGAAGGTGGGTTCACTCAGAGTCTTCTTGAAGGCCAAGGAAATGGACATGGAGGACTCCAAATCCTACAGGTCGATCTGTTTCCTCTACGTAATAGGGAAACTCTTCGAGAAGCTTCTTCTGTAGCGACTCAACCAGACGTCACACTTGCCGGGGAAGATCTCCGATCGGCAGTTCGGCTTTACACACGGAAGGTCGACGGAGGACACTATCGTGAAGCTGCGACGGATGGTCTCTGCCTCTGAACAGAGATACGTCGT
>NW_014567268.1:0-901 GCF_001313825.1 Dinoponera quadriceps | reverse complement strand
CTTGAATAAATAATTTTCATAAAAACCATTGTTCGTATTCTTTTTTTTTATATAATATTAGTGAAAATTATAACGATGCTTCCCCTCAAAGAATACTGCGACCGACCAACCAACTGTTTGACCTCCAGGCGCTTTGCGCAAAAATAATCTATCACACGCAGCGCACATGTGACGTACATGTGTGCTTTATTTAACAACATGCCGTTTCTAAGCAACGGTATGTCAAAAACACGGCGGAAGCGGTATAAAACCCTGCTCCGCCGTGGCAAGCGGACCGATTCCACTAAAGTCAGTTAATCGTATAGATCACAGGCTGCTCCGGATACTGATTCCCCAGGTCCTGGAGTCGAGACGGTGTGTTCGCTGCCTCTGCCGCGTGTTCGCTGCCTCCAGAGTCGACCATCCTTAATCCCGGTACGAGGTAGTGTTAACGCCGTCTCTCCCGTGGAAGTCGCAAGCGCCGGATCCCAACACTTTTCCGGGATGGTGGGTTCGCCCTCTCCACTAGGAGCTCCCGGCCTTCTCGCCCGTGACGAGGAATTGGGGAACAGGACTAGTTGAGGTGGTGTGTGCGCCGTCTCTATCGAGAGTTCTCGACCTCGCCCGCTCCATTCCTGTCCCAGAGCAGTGCGTCACCGGGCAAGCGTACGCCTCGTACTTTCTCCGCCACCGCAAACCTCGTCGCGCACAGGAACAGTCAAAGCGCGCCTGTCTGGTCTGTGAACCGCGTTATTGCCGGGGTACCGCTGAAATACCAACCGACACCCGTACAGTGCAGCTTTTTGGCTGCGTGCCAGATAGGCCCGCCCGGCGAGTCTACCGCACCGCAAGGAGCACAAGACCGCGTGACCTCCATTCCGGGGCTCAACCAGTGCGAGCACAGTTGTGTGCTCACCTCCAG
>NW_014567267.1:0-671 GCF_001313825.1 Dinoponera quadriceps | reverse complement strand
TGAAACAGTTAGCTAAAGTTAAATAATGAGTTATATGGGTTAACATTAAGCAAATTTTTATAAATCAGCATTATTGGAATAATGCACATACGAGATGAAGATTAAAGTGAGATTGAGTAAAAAAAGTAATCCGTGTAACTTAATTTAACATAATCGGATTTAACGTAACAAGAATGTTTAATGTATTGGTATAGAGAGAAGAACATCATTATATAATACAAAGAAGAATATAATTACGCAGTGTATGTGTGTGTTTTACGGAGTAAAGTGGGATTGGAGATTANTAAAAGTCATGTTTAAATATGAAATAGAGACTTACGATTTAGGTGAATCGACTGTAGTGAATAGTACGTAGAACATGGGTTCGTTGATACTCACCAGAAGAAGAAGAAGAAGAAAAATGACTGACTTACTAACTGGCTGACTGATTGACTGACCGATTGACACTGACTGACTGACACTGATCGACTGACACTGAGTGGCTGAGGAGTTGCCAGAGAGTAAGGGTTTTATAGGGAAGATTTTGGGGGTGACGCATGACGAGCGCCAATGAGAGGAGTTTTCGTGGAGACTGGAATCGGATATGGAAGGTTAGGAAACGGATAAGATCTTGTACGCGGTAAGAAACTCATGACGCATTTGGTGGCGTATAATCACATTTTTATGACAGC
>NW_014567266.1:0-937 GCF_001313825.1 Dinoponera quadriceps | reverse complement strand
CGGCGCGGCGCGTAGAGGGTAAACGTATGATCGTTGTTAATTATTTATTGCGAGTTACCAACATTTTTTTTCACTCAGTTATTCGAAATTTAATAAGGAATCGAAATATCTAACCCTCATTGTCGTAACTTATTGAGAAGTACATGTAATGTCCAATCGTTTATGATCGCGTCCGCTGCGGCGCGGCACGTAGAGGGTAAAGGCATGATCGTTGTTAATTACTTATCTATTGCGAGTTACCAACATTTTCTTTCACTCATTTATTCGAAATTTAATAAGGAATCAAAACATCTTAGCCTCATTGTCGTAACTGATTTGGAAGTACATGTAATGTCCAATCGTTTATGATCGCGTCCGTTGCGGAGCGGCGCGTAGAGGGTAAACGTATGATCGTTGTTAATTATTTACCTATTGCGAGTTACCAACATTTTTCTTCACTCAGTTATTCGAAATTTAATAAGGAATCGAAATATCTAACCCTCATTGTCGTAACTTATTGAGAAGTACATGTAATGTCCAATCGTTTATGATCGCGTCCGCTGCGGCGCGGCGCGTAGAGGGTAAAGATATGATCGTTGTTAATTACTTATCTATTGCGAATTACCAACATTTTCTTTCACTCATTTATTCGAAATATAATAAGGAATCAAAACAACTTAGCCTCATTGTCGTAACTGATTTGGAAGTACATGTAATGTCCAATCGTTTATGATCGCGTCCGCTGCGGCGCGGCGCGTAGAAGGTAAACATATAATCGTTGTTAATTATTTACCTATTGCGAGTTACCAACACTTTTTTTCACGTATTTATTCCAAATTTAATAAGGAATCGAAATATCTAAGCTTCATTGTCGTATCTGATTAAGAAGTACATGTAATCTCCAATCGGTTATGATCGCGTCCGCTGCGGCGCGGCGCGTAGAGGGTAAACGTATGAT
>NW_014567265.1:0-769 GCF_001313825.1 Dinoponera quadriceps | reverse complement strand
ATATATAAAGATAGAGGTCTCTTTAAATAATAACTCGAAAATTTGTGCGGTAATTCGCAAAATAGTAAAGAAGACTTTTTTATTTAGAAATAATCTACAATCAGCTTAATTTACAAGCACTGCACATGGTGGCTATTGTACTTAGCGATAGGTTTAAAATTTAATGTTCAAGGTTCGTACTGGTGTAGTTTGTTGCTAGATACAACAGCTATTATATACTTATAGATATTTTTTATATTAACTTTTCTACCTAAAATATTTGACGGATAAGACAGTGACAGATATGCTCTATATATTTGCTTATCGCGACATACGACATCGATTCCATTTATCGTGATATGACACAAGTCAACAACTAGTATTTAACCGTCATAATACCAAATGTCGTAATTTTCTACTCAACAATGTAAATGCAATAACGCGTGTGTTATGTAAATGTTATATTTTTCAGTGGGAAATTTTAACATTGAAGTTATGATACAGTTAGTTGNTAAATGTTATATTATTGAGTGGGAAATTCTAACATTGAAGTTATGATACAGTTAGTTCATATTTCCTGAAGCGAATATTCTTGTGACTTTAAACTAACATTACTTCTTACTTGCGATAATATGAAAGTATGCAAATTACATCTTTCAGCTCAAGCGCTATTATATCATTACTCTTTCTCTCTGACATACGCAGGTTGTTTTAATTTTGCATACATAAACAAGAGATGTTTTAATAATAGTAAGAATAAGGGCAAAAATTGAAATTGCACGATCTGTAT
>NW_014567264.1:0-416 GCF_001313825.1 Dinoponera quadriceps | reverse complement strand
AAGCCATCAAAATATCATAATATACATACTGCTCTCCTAACAAAATAATTATCTATTAACTTCAATTCTTTCTAATGGGAGAATTAAGGGTCCATTTTAAGATATTCGCACAAAAAAAATAATCATTTATCTAATGCAACAATC
The DNA here is from genome assembly GCF_001313825.1 of Dinoponera quadriceps. Lineage (NCBI taxonomy): Eukaryota > Metazoa > Arthropoda > Insecta > Hymenoptera > Formicidae > Dinoponera > Dinoponera quadriceps. Next base: position 272 of record NW_014567264.1, on the reverse strand, counting down.
CAAGAGAAAATGTATTAAAAGTAGGTAGTGTTCCTGACTGTTGTATACATTAATTTTATAATAGAAACTGAAAAAAAAAAATATATATATATATCAATAAGAAATTAGCGAGATAAATATGAACACATTTAAGAAATCGTAACAGGAAAAAATGAAACAATAGACTAAAATAGAAACGGTATATTGTTATACTACATAATGCTTTAGTGGATTGTCATTGCTTTTACTTAACACATTAAGGGCGGGAGTCGTAGTACTACGATTTAGCTCGA
>NW_014567263.1:0-825 GCF_001313825.1 Dinoponera quadriceps | reverse complement strand
ATATACTAGCAAAGTTTTACCTTTATAACAAATTATAAAACTTTAGTGCAATGGAAAAATGCTCAAAATATATGTAAGCGAATACTTCAATGGAGGTGAAAATTGCTTGAATACAATTGTGATGAGATATACAAAACAGGAAAATTAATTGTAAATGCGATTACATTATTAGTAATTTTTTTAGAATTACACTTCAAAATTATAAAACATTCGTCCATAAGTATAAAATAAATTACTATCTNGAAGATACCGATCTAAAGAAACCAGTCGAGAACAACAATTACAAACTACATTTGTTAAATATTGATGAGATGGACGATTTTCCGACAGCAGATTCCACGCTCTTTACCTCACAGAAACTGGCTGAGTCGTTAGGAAAACAAAGAATTGAGACGCATGTCTACGCGTACGACACAATCGAAATAATATCTAAACCCACCAAGGAGCAGGTACATGCACCCGAGTTAGCTGACACTTCTCGTTACATATTTACAAGACGTGGAGTTAAAAAATATGTTCCGAATAACGGAAACAGATGATCCGTTCGATGAAGCCGTAAGGACAAGAGGATGTAATCTACTTTTAAATCCTTCACGGGATTAGTCCACTAAAGAAGGGAATTTCGTCGACCAATCACAAGCAATTAAAATAAAACCAGGCATAAATAATGTCTCTGAAGAGATTAATGTAGATGCGAAGAAATTATACATTAAAGAGTCCTTGAAGAAGTCGAATTGGAAAATAACTTGAAAAAGAACCAAACCATAATTTGGTCACCTCATTTCGTCACAATGTATATATTGCTCTCATAACAAAATAATTAAG
>NW_014567262.1:374-669 GCF_001313825.1 Dinoponera quadriceps | reverse complement strand
TGCGCGCGATATATTTTCGTCTCATAGATGTTAGTCAATGATAAGTAGTAGAAGTTAGAAAGCGATAGTTAGAAACACGCCCATCTGTTTTTGGGCCGGTTTGAGCACCTTTCTTTTGACGGAAAAGCCTTTTCTTCTTTGGAATGCACTGAGATCCAGTGGAAAAATATATTTTTAAATAAATATCATAAATTCTTCCTTTTGGAATCAAATACGCTTGAAATGCGCACATAAAGTGTTCAAAATGTTTTGCAAACGAATGAACGTTGGAATATTCCGACGCTACGAGCAGTAT
>NW_014567262.1:0-274 GCF_001313825.1 Dinoponera quadriceps | reverse complement strand
AAATACAAAAGTTGATATCACTTGACTAATATCCGCTCATCGCAGCCACGTCTGCTACAATTTGCGATAGATTCTTGACGACCAGATTGTAATATTATTTTTTATAACGATATTTTATAATATGTTTTTACGTTCTCAAATCGTTCTACGCACTTACCATTGTATGATCTTCGGTGAGCGTTTGCTCGTCCAACCGTTGGATGATCGAGCGACTTGGTGTAGCCGATTCAAATTCCTCTATCTCGTACCACATGTCCGGGGTTTTCCATACCGG
>NW_014567261.1:0-1141 GCF_001313825.1 Dinoponera quadriceps | reverse complement strand
AATCTGTTCACAATTACGACATTTCGTCATCTTTTCTTCTGTATCGTGCGGTAGAGGCAACGCTGAACAGAGCAATTACGGTTCGGCAAATTCTATCATGGAAAGAATCTGCGAGAGGAGATCACAGGAAGGCTTGCAAGGCTCAACAATTCAGTGGGGCGCAATTGGCGATGTCGGTATTGTCGCTGATATGCAAGACAACAACAAGGAGATGGTCATCGGCGGTACATTGCAGCAAAAAATAAGATCCTGTATCGTAAAGCTTGGAATTTCTAATGCAGAAGTTGTCCGTAGTGGCGAGTAAGGTTGTAGCTGAGAAGCGCTTGGACATCAGCACGATTAGTATTGTTGATACTGTGGCTAAAATTATGGGTAACTATAATCAGTAATATTAATAATAAAATCGGCATACATAAGTAAAAATAGTTTCACAAAAAAAACTTATTTAATTAAAATTAAATTATCTGCGACGTTTTGCGGAAAGATATGAAAACATTACTCGGATATTTAAATGTGAGCTGCTTATCGCGTCCAGCTGTGATTGAGCGTGATAAACGCTGCTATAAATGCAATATTAACTTCATTCTATTAATGCATGACAAACTTGATAAGTGTAGATAACGTAGAATGATTTTCAAAATGTTATGTTACGTAAACATTTTGTCATTATCCTAGGTATCCCCTTTCAAAAAGAAATTCGACAAAGCGGGCAAAAATTTTGAATGTTCGTTTATACAGGTTTGAAAGATATGAAAATTGTATCTAGTTATACATGTTTGTCTGAACTGGGGATAAATTTAATGATGACAGTAAAAATTAAACAGACCTTGGAACGAGAGTATGATGTTTTCCCTACTTCCCAGGATATTCGTAATCTCAGTTTTGTGAGACTGTTTGCTGAAATATTTGACAAAGAAGAACGAAATGAGAAACTGCGTTCTGATGATGCTTCGGATGCAAACGATTTGAATGGCTTAAAATTATTCGCTCGTGTGTTAGGGAGAGATGACTTAAGAACCAAAGTTTGTATGAATCTGCCGACGAAGGGCTATAAAACTAAAAGCGAGATATTTCTATTGCCGGGATTTGAAAGTTGCGGAAAGATTTTCAAGCTGCTAGAGCCAAAAATCGAAGCCCCAAC
>NW_014567260.1:0-1264 GCF_001313825.1 Dinoponera quadriceps | reverse complement strand
GGGATTTGGGAAGGACTTTTTCATTGGCAACGACGTATGACGGCTCATTCCTGTTATATGTGGTTCGATGGGATAAATAGTTGGTAAGTTTTGTATTTTTGCATGCCTTAGTGGTATCAGACGTCAAGCGCACAGTAAAACCGGCAGGGTTACAAAAAGGTAATGGAGTACGTGTACACACAATGACAGAGTCAAGGTCTGAAGATACCTCTACACCTAGACCGCTTGCGTAATTTTCATCGACAGGAGTGCAATTCAATGAGGGAAACATGTTTGGTAAATCTTCCGCAGACATGTCGAAATTTATATGTACTTTACTTGCGCAGAGAAGGAATGTTGGAAACAATCTTCAAGAAATGGAGGGATGAATATAATTTATGTATATATATATGCTTATATCTTTATACCGTTTTAAATTTGGTCAGTTTTTTATGCTATACTTATTACTATTTTTTTTCAGCTTGTATTGTGCGCGTAGATGAGTGTGCTGCTAAGAATAGTGAAATAAACCGTTTTTTTCGGAAAGAGTGAGTATACGGAGTTTTGTACACGGGTATGAATTAAACTTGGTCCAAAAGACGTTGTTGGGGAAATGTGTAATGTGACACGCGACGAAAGTCTTGTGTTGGAAACGGCTATATTATCTAGCCGTCGGTAGTGTTAAGGATAGTCAATGGACAAGTTGGCTGAACAGGAGTAATGAAAGTCAGATGAAGAATTTTTTTTCGCTAATGATCTGCCGGCGACACTGTGCTGGCGGAAATAGTGGTATGAAAAGTAGACGGTTTCGACAAGAGCGAGTGTATTGAACTCGGTATATAGATATTAATGCACACTCACCACGAACAAGTTCTTGCGGAGAAGTGTCTCACGACGTTAGCCTCGTGTCGGAAGGTTTGTGAAAGGTGATAATTTTTTCTTCACTTGACTTTTTTCCTCTTCTGCAAGGTTTAACGAAATACGAAACGTGATTATTTTTTCCAATTTTTCCCCTTTTTTTCTTTTTTTTATTTTTTTCATTTTTTTTCTTTTTTCCTTTTTTCCCTTTTTTCTATTTTTTTTCTTTTTTTACACCATGCCACCTTCCGAATAAACCGTAACATAACATGTGACTGATGAGGTCAAAGTGAGGTCATGATGTGGTCAGGTTGATATTTTTTTCTTTTTTTTCCTTTTTTCCCTTTTTTCCTTTTTTATCATTTTTTTCTTTTTTTCTTTTTTTTAAACTATGCCACCTTCGGAGTAAACCGTAACATAACATGTG
>NW_014567259.1:0-610 GCF_001313825.1 Dinoponera quadriceps | reverse complement strand
TATCGAGAATTTGCAAAACGCGTGGTGCCGCAACAAGCCTATATATGCGCGCAGATCGTGTGTTTCAGCGGGTTCGAGATGAGATAGTGAAACAGATTCTTATTCAACTGCAGTACTGTCTTGACTAAGCCCTTATCCGTCAACAGGTTCACTACGGACCAATCCGAGCGCGCATGATTGAGCATAGCCATGCTACAGTATTCGTACGGCAGAAGCAAGGTAACAGCGGCGTAGCTATCCCTCTCGCCATTCCTCCCTTTGTAAGGCTCATCGCCATACAAACGCAAAATATTCGAGCTTATCAACAACGGCGACACTGTCAAGTCTTCGACGACTGCNTTCGACGACTGCCGGGCCGCTGTCGGTGCTGTTGCCGTTGTCCTCCTCGCGAAGTGAGTTTGCACTCGTCCACGAGAGCCTCGATGCCGTCAGTTTGCACGACGCCGTCTTTGATGGCAGCTACAGTACCCGCGAACAACGGTGCGGCCTTACCCTCGATTACCGTCTCGGTGAGAGCAACGATCACAGCGCGTCGCATAACGTTCAACTTCATTTGGCAAATCCGTTGCGTCCAATCGCAAACGTAGCGATGCACCTTGGTTAATAGCAC
>NW_014567258.1:0-642 GCF_001313825.1 Dinoponera quadriceps | reverse complement strand
GTTAAGAGCGAGAGGACTTATAAGCAATGTTTTTAAAGTGTCTTAGTGAGAATTAAATGTTTGTTTCAATAATTAAATGTAGCTTGATATAGAATTGTTTCATTATGGCTTGCAGAATTTAGAATACGAAGTTAAGAATTTTGGATTTTGAAAGAACACATTTATTACACACTCAAGTAGGACGTAATTACTTTATTTCACCTGGATATNGTAGATGAGTTAAGAGCGAGAGGACTTATAAGCAATGTTTTTAAAGTGTCTTAGTGAGAATTAAATGTTTGTTTCAATAATTAAATGTAGCTTGATATAGAATTGTTTCATTATGGCTTGCAGAATTTAGAATACGAAGTTAAGAATTTTGGATTTTGAAAGAACACATTTATTACACACTCAAGTAGGACGTAATTACTTTATTTCACCTGGATATGCTCTAAGCAGGATTCCAATAATTATAGTATATTAATAAGAGCTCTATCTGTTCACTGGGTCGCGTTGCAGCAGTAGGATAAGATACAAGTTACTTCACACGTCTCGAGATTCGCATGGAATCGTGATATCAATTTCGCATATTTTAGAAGTTCAAGAAAACCAAACTTACGTTACGGACGGCTATTACAGGGCTCGTGCGCACGAAGTAGGAAC
>NW_014567257.1:461-805 GCF_001313825.1 Dinoponera quadriceps | reverse complement strand
GACGATAATATCATAATACACAATGTATGATGAATAAAGTACTAAAACTTGGGATAGTGTCTTGTAGGCTAGACGTACTCGATTTTCTTAATAAATATTCTTAACTCTTTCCCCTACAGTTATTATCATAACTTGCCACGGAAGGGAAAAGGAGTGGTCAATATAAACTAATAGAAAAATGAACGAACAGAAAATGGTTACTACGAAGTATTGTATCGACATACGTACCAAAAGCATAACGTGCAGACAAACTGAAAATGGTTACTACGAAGTATTCATTAATACATCCATACCGAAAGCAAAGCAAAGCAGAGAACAAAAATGGTTACAACGACGTGTATTAT
>NW_014567257.1:0-227 GCF_001313825.1 Dinoponera quadriceps | reverse complement strand
CGTTTGATGAAAAGTCAAAGAAACACGGACCAATTGGAACCAGCAAAATCATATTTTGCAAACTTAATTACCGTCAAGCAGCAGTCCCTCCTGTGCTGAGAGGTATGAAACACGGACCCCCTCGAGGGATGCGACAATCAGATACACAAATTTGCAATAGCATGTTGTATTAGTATGTCGAAACAACATCTCATCGGTGGTGGGCGATTTTTAATTTTTTTTTTAAT